>NC_056527.1:78965796-78973140 GCF_019175285.1 Sceloporus undulatus | reverse complement strand
TAGCCATTAGGGCTGAAGGGCGGGGTATAAATAACATAAATAAATAAATAAATAAATAAATAAATAAGGTAAAACTTAGGGGCATATAACAAAGGATGTAAAGGATGAAAGAAAGGAAAATAATGCCAAAACACACCGCTGTTTTTCCACTCAGACATTCGAAAAGTCCAGAAGTGCTGCTGTGGCAGAGATAGAGATGGTTGATGCTTCTTTAGTTTCTCCTGGAATGGACTAAGCTCTTGCCTTTTGCCACTCTACTCAGAAAAAAGGATGGTTCCTACTTTGATTAAAGTTAAAGTACAATACTTACACTGACCCGCCTCACCCCTCTTCTGGGGTGTCACCCAATGCAAATTTATTCTAGGTGTATTTGTACAGGTTAGTCACACAGTGCCAATGGCACATTCACAGCGTCATATGCGCTGTGCGGCATGAGGACGCAACACATCCGCTACGTCAAGATGGTGGCACCCATGTGGAATGGGCGCCACATTTGGTACGGACTCGGTCTGTACTAGGATTAGGGGCATCAGGAAGTGACGCCCCTTCCTAACCCTAGTATGGGCTGAGTCCGTACTTTGTGCCCGTCTGTAACGGGCCTTGGTCACTTTCTTGGGCTCAGAGGATGTGCATTTACTTATGCCATTTCTTTTGCTATTGCAGATTTATCTTGGTGGGAAAGCAACACCCCTCACCTCATTGTGGGGGAACAGCACATGTGGACTAAGTGGAACACTGCCCTAATCTTCCTCCATCTTATTTCCCAGAACTGCCCAGTTCCTTTGTTTTATGTTAATTCAGCTATGATGACATAGTGAAACTGACAACTGTAATTTCATCATAATTTACATAATTTTAAAATGTGGGCTTACTCCAACACACAGTAGTAGCAATCCTAGGCTTGTCTAGCCGGCATAATTTAAAAGTGTGTATGTGTCATTAGTTTCTAGACATTATGCAACTCCTCGCTATACCACACAGATATTGCTTGCCCAAATGGCCTGTTGTTGTTGTATGCTGTTAACTGCCTTTGCATCAATCTCAATCCATGGCAACCTATGGATGAGCCATCTCTAGGACCCCCTGTCTTCTACTGCTCTGCCCAGCTCCTGAAAGCTCATATTCATGGTCTCTTTGATAAAGCATGGGTCCTTCCTCTCTTTCTACTTCCCTCCCCCTTTCCTAACATCATTGTCTTTTCCAACAATTCATGCCTTCTCATGATGTCTCCAAAGTATGACAGTCTATGTCTTGTCATCTTTGCTTCTAGGGATATTTCTGGCTTGATCTGTTCTTGGACCATTTGCTTGTCCTTTTGGCTTTCCAGGGAAGCACTCTTCTCCAGCACGTCTCAAATGAGTTGATTTTCTTCCTGTCTTCTTTCTTTACTGTCCAGCTTTCACCTTCACACATGGTAACAGGAAATACAATGGCTTGTATGATTCTGACTTTTGTGCTGAGTTGTATGTCTTTGCATTTTTTAGGATCTTTTTTAGTTCTTTCATAGCCGCCCTCCCCATTCTTAATCTTTTTCTGATTTCCTAGTTGCAGTCGCCTTTCCAATCAATGTTTGATCCCAGAGGTGAGAACTCTTTTACCATTTCTATTTCCTCATTGTCTAGTTTGAATTTGTGTAAGTTCTCTGTGGTCATTATTTTTGTTTTCTTTATGTTCTACAGAAAGCCTGCCTTTGCACTTTCTTCTTTGATCTTCCTTAGTAGTTGTTCCAAGTCTGAGAGGTTCTCTGCTAGTATTATGGTGTCCTCCTATTTTCACTCCTCCCTCTTCCATATCCAAGCCTGGTTTCCTTACAATATGTTCTGCATATAAGTTGAATAGATAGGGTGATAAGATGCAGCCTTGTCTGAGTCCTTTGCCAATTAGGAACAACAGGTTGGAAGTGATTAATATACATCTCCATCCACAAAAAAGGAGACACAAGACTGCAACAACTATAGAACCATAACACTAATCTCCCATGTAAGCAAAATCATGCTCAAAATTCTGCAACATAGGCTCATTCTGTTTCTCCATGTTCTGTTCTGACAGTAGCCTCTTTTCCTGAGTACTAGGACTTTCCCATGTCTTTAAGGACATTCCATAGCATTTCATGATCAATGCAGTCAAAGACTTTGCTATAGTCTATAAAGCACATACTGATTTTCTTTTGGAACTCCCCGCTAAGCGCTATTAGGTAGCATACAATTGCAATGTGATCCCTGGTGCCTCTTCCTTTCCTGAACCTTGCTTGGATCTCTGGGATTTCTCTCTCCATGTATGGTTAGAGCCTATGTTGCAGAATTTTGAACATGAATTTGCTTGCATGTGAGATTAGTGCTATGGTTCTATAATTGCTGCAGTCTTTTGTGTCTCCTTTTTTGTGGATGGGGATGTTTATTGATAACTTCCAATCTGTTGGCCATCATTTTGTTTTCCATATCTGTTGACATATGTTGGTTAGCACTAGAGTTGACGGCCTAGTATTGCTAAATAAGAGTACCGATTGTGGGAGAAAAAAGAAAGAAGGAGATTTGGTTCAGCAACTTGGGCACTGTTTCTACATACTGTAGTTATAAAAACCTATTCTAAACCATTAACATTTCTTAGCAAAAGAAGTAGCCACGTGAAGTAATATTGTTGTCTTCCTCGAAGGGATAGGATGGGAGTTTCACTATCAGCCCAATTCTTCACCCACTGAAGCTAGCCGTGAAAATAATATCCAACATCTACAGTAGGAGTAGATTTACTGAGCAAAACTATTTTAATCCCCTGTATCTAGAAGAGCTAAGTGCTCTGAGCAAACCTGAGTAAACAAATTCTAACATCTAAGATAATACAGTAGAGGGTTTTCTCAGAATTCCCAAAATTCCATAGCCTTGAGCAATGGCAAGTAAAGCGGTGTCAAACTGGATTATTTCTACAGTGTGGATGCAGCCTATATGTTATTAAACTTTAGCTCCAATTATCCCTCACCATTAGCTATACTGACCAGGGCTGATGAGAACTGTAGTCTAGTAACATGTGAAGGGACACAGGATGCCCACCTCTGCTTACCAGTTTCAAATACATACCTAAAATGTCTTAGATGTACAATTAAATATGCATTAAATGTTTCCAGTCGTACAAAATGCTTTGTACAAGCAGACAAATAGGCTGGATTGAATCAATTTAATTTGAGCTCAGGCTGCTATTCACATGAATTAACACCTAAGACTGGCACACAAGAGCAGTCCCCCATCATCCTCTAATTTGCAATCCTTAAAGAAACAACATGACAGCTCCAGTCATTATATAAAGCTATGCTGTAAGATTAAACCTGGGTGGAAGAAGTGCAAACAGTAGAAAAGCTGCACCTCACAAACAGCACCTCATTCTACCAGAGGTTCCTTCCCATAAAATACAGGGGAAATAATTTCTGTTTCCTTGGAATTATTTTTTTCTTTCTCTTCGTCTCTAATTAATATGGGTAGCCAGAAGAACTCTGTTTTTCCAAGCTTCAGCTCTGATGCAAAATGCTGGGTGTACACAACTCAGGGTGTCTGAAACGACACCATTAGATCTTGAAGTGTGAGAACATCTCATCCCACACACCCACTGTCATTTTCCACCACACTTGCCATCACGTAATGAGGTGTGGCACCATAAAATAAATGCAGCTGACTCTGAGAAAACACACATCTAAATATGTGCCAGAGTTGTCAGAGGTACTACACCCAATGGATGCAGAATCAAATCCTTACTAATAATCAGGGGCCTCAGCTGACATGATTTAAATTGGCCATTTTAAAAAGCCCTTGCATACTTTGCATTCAGCAGCTATCAGTATGCTGTGTCTTTCATCTGTCATATTTCAGACCAGTTTTGGGTTGTCCTGCAAGTGGATAATGTTTTGAAAAACATGATATCCATTCCTAAACATTCCTAAAGCAGTCCCAAAGGAGTTCAGGCAAGGCAATTGCATTGCTTCATGCTCCCCATTTCCCTGAAGTTCAAGTACTACTTTGTAATGACAGTTGTCTTGTGAAAGAACGGATTCATAGGTCATTGTCATTGGGCAGCATTCATTTCTTTATAAATTATAAAGGTAACTGATAGGAAATACAGTTGTATTAATTTTAAAGCCACTTTAGTCTCCCCAAGTAGCAATATATCCTTGCAGCTGCTGAAAGCTGGTACCTGCCAACCTAAAGTTCAACATTTTCTCTGACCACGTTGTAAGTTTCTTGTGGCACAGAGATACACACACATACACACATCAGCAGCAACAATACTGACAGATGCTAGCTTGACAGCTTGGTGTAACCACATTCCAGACATTTTAAGGTGCTGACAGTTATCTTAATTAGCTGTCTCTGGTGATTGTAGTTTATCAAGCTAGACTAATAGCATAGTCTTTTGCATGTTTTGCATTCAGAATGTCACTTCCACTATGTTTAATGGGGTTAACTTCCAGATAAATGTCCACAGGGTGACTGCTAAAGCTATTTTGCATCAGTTAGTGCTCTGTTTACAGACTTAACATCTCTTATGAATTCATCGTACTGACATCACTGTGGAATTAAAGATAAAGCATGATGAAGGACTACCACCATTTCTGAGAGTAAAATACCTCAAAGTCACCAGCTGTAAAAGAAGATATCTCCCACTTCCAGAACCCAGAAAATGTATTTTAGAGTACTGTATTAATTTTCAGAATCTACTAGCCAACATGGCCACTTTTCCAACCTCCGCTCACCCCATACTACCTCTGATCATTTATGCATGGAAATTGCTGCATTAATTTGGGGTTTCTCAGATTATATGCTTTGTAAACAATTGTTATGAACACATTATACAAACATCCTTCTTGAAAAGCATTTCTTGGTGAATATCAATTTTTTTTGCCAGCATACAAGCTGCAGTGCTTTCTATTATTTAATGAATAATCTATCAATTATTTTTTCCCTGTCACCTGATTGCTCTCCAAAGCTAAACTTAAAAAAAAAAAACCTCATACTAAAACAAGAATCAGTTAAACTGCTTAATTTCCCTATTATTCCTCCCTCTCCTTTTCTCCTTTTTACACTGGAACAGACTAACATGGCTGCATCTTTGACACCTAATATGGATTCATGCTATATGTGCTTCACCTATAGTATGTATGTATGTATACACACACACGCACACACGCACACACACACACACTATATATATATATATACACACACTATATATCTGCAGCATTTCTGTCACAAATGAATGCGCACCACTAGTGGCCACCAGTTGCCACACTCATTCCATCCACTTGCCAGCTCCTTTGACTTCCTGCACAACAGGTCATGAGACCAGCCCCTTGATCACACAAGCAATCAACTACCCATACAGCGCATTGGTGCACTCAGATTTTTAACATAAATCATATTTTATATTCCATTCATGCTTAATATATCTAAGAACACTGTTCCAGTATTTTGTTTGCATAAAACTCTGGTCAGCTTATCTGACTCGATCACACGAGTAGCTTCCTTAGCCATTCTTCTGTTCCTGTTCCATTAATGACTTCCTTTCCTGGTATTTTTCTGCTACGATTTTTCATGTGAATGTTCAATTGCACTTTTACACATTGCACATTGGGGAAAAGTCAATCTGCCTCCAGAGGAGAAGAAGATCGGTGTGCATTTCAATTTGATTTCCTTTTAACTATGAAACCATTCCCCCCAACTGAGGCTTGTCAAAGAAGCCAAACCTTTGCTCATTGCCTCCGCCCCACATACCTCTCCTCTTTTCTAGCCCCGTTGTGGAGTCTCCATCTAATGCTTAAAATCCTCCACATGGAAAAGACTGTTTCCAATTCTTTTCCACAGACACATATGCCGGGAGATGTAAGAAGAAAGGGTCTTACAGTGTTTTTTAAAAAACAATTATTTGATTAGCCCTTTCTTCCTTTCTTTCTTTCTTTCTTCAAAGGCCCAGTACACACTGTCAGTAAGCGGCGTACCAGCACTGATAATAAGGTTAGGGACCGCATACAGGCACCACCATTGTGATGTAAGCACTGCACGGCATCCGGACATCGCTTATGTCGTGAGTGCACCAATGGCACACTCGCAACATCATTGTGGTGCCCCAAAAAGAACATGGGAATACCGGGTTCTTTTTCCTCCACAGTGCTGATGTGCCGTTTGGGGGTTGTGCTGTCACACACACATATGGGGGAAATGAATATTTAAAGTCACACTGTTTCCATAAATATGAAATACCATATATTTAAATTATATATATATGTGTGTGTTTGTGTGTGTGTATTTTTGTGGAGAGGCCTCAGTTTGTGTGCATGTGCATGTGCATGTGTGCAAAACATAGTGTTTGCCAAGGGAAAGGGGGCAGGGATAATGTCATGGAGGAAGTAGAGGATGGGCAGTCCCAAATGCTACATGTGATAAAGTTTTAGCACAAACAGACACTGTAATCCTGGAATGGTTCTGAAGATGTGAGAGGAAAGAGAGCAATTCCACTTGAATAGTGTTTTTATAAACACAATATTGTAGTGGGAGAAGAGCCTAGTGAGATAAGACCCTGAAACTAAAACTTTCTATGTAATTAGCCTCCTACCACAGCCTGAACAAACCAGATGTTGTCAGTTAATACAATGATTTTTAAACTATCCTAAGTGCAGGCTAAGTTCTTGCCTGTATTTAAAAATCACAAACAAAAAGGTCACCTCTCCTTTAATGGTGAAAGGTCACTGGATTTCCATATAGGTAAAGGAACAAGGCAAGGCTGTTCTTTCCCTTATTCTTTATTTTGGTTTTGGAGGTTCTTTTGAACTCCATAAGAGAGAATTCAGTAATTAAAGGAAGAAGAGTCATGGGTCAAGAGACCAAGCTAAAAGCCTTCACCGATGAGTTGGTTATTGTTCTAGAAAATTTGTCTGTTTCTCTCTCCAAGACATGAGAACATATGCTGAACATTCCAAGGAACTCTTGAAGAATGTTCATAGCCAATCCCAGTGTGGCCTAGACAACGCATGAATGATGCACCATGACTTCCAAGATGATGCAGTTCTTGTTCCGTGACAGTTAAGATTACAGCAGAGAGAGGCAGTTAGAAGCTGAACAAGAAGTACCATGAACGGTACGGCCAATGGTTGAACATTTCATGTCTTTCTACTGGATCATTTTTGTCCAGATGGAAAGACTAGGCCAAACAGTAGGCGAAAACATAGAAAGGGAGATGGAAGTAAAACAGGGGCTTGTGACTAAGAAGATCCCAGCCAGCCAGCAACGCAACCAGCCAAACAGACAGATAAACAGACAGAAAAGCAGCCAGCCAAGTAGCCAAGCAGCCAGCCAGCCAGCCAGCCAG
>NC_056527.1:78930672-78965771 GCF_019175285.1 Sceloporus undulatus | reverse complement strand
AGAGCAGCCAGAGCCAGCCAAGCGCCCGACAGATAGCCAAGGCAGCAGCCAGCAGCTAGCCAGCCAGCAGCCATCCAGCCAAGAGGCAGGCAGGCAGGCAGCAGGCAGTAGCAAGCAAGCAGGCAAGTAGCCGCCAGCCAAGCAGCCAGACAGACAGACAGTCAGCAGCAAGCCAAATGGCGGCCAGCCAGCCAGCCAAGCAGCCAGCCACCAGCCAGAGAGCAAGCCCAGCGCCAACCAGCCAGGACAGTCAAGGCAGCCAGCCAGCCAGCCGGGCAACAAGGGGGCAGCTAGGCAGCCAGCCAAGCACCAGTCATGGCGGCCCGACAGCCGACAGCCAAGCGGCCGGCAGCCAGCCAGCAAGCAGCCAGGCAGCCAAACAGCCAGCCAAGCACCCAGGCGCCTGCCACCAAGCAGCCAAGCAGCCCAGCATCAAACCAGCCGCCAAGCAGCAGTCATGCAGGCAGAAGGCGGAGGCAAGCAGGCAGGCAAGCGGGCAGGCAGTCAAGCAGGCAAGTAAGCGGGCAAGCAGCAGCCAGTCAGCCAGCCGACGACAGGACAGCCAGACAGACAGAAGATAGACAGACAGACAGATAGACAGACAGACAGGCCAAGCAGCCAGGCCCAAAAAGCCAGCCAAGCACCCAGCCAGCCGCCAGCCAGCCAGCCAACCCCAACCAGCCAGCCAGCCAGCCGACCAGCAGCAAGCCAGCCAGACAAGCAGCCAGCCAGGCAGTAGGAAGGCAGGAAGGCAGAGGGCAGGAATGCAAGCGGGCAGGTAGATAGGCAGGCAGGCAGGCAAGCAAGCAGGCAAGCAAGCGGGCAAGCAGCAAGCAGCCAGCCAGCCAGCCAGCCAGCCAGCCAGCCAGCCAGCCAAGACGAATGGCCGGCAGCACAGGCCAGACACCCAGCGGCGGCCAGCCAGCCAGGCAAAGGCCAGGCACCAAGCACCCAGCCAGCCGCCAGGCCAGCAGCCAGCAGCCAACCAACCAAGCAGCAAGCCAGCCAGCCAGCAGCCAGCATGCAGCAGAGGCAGGAAGGCAGTGGAGCAAGCGGGCAAGCAAGCGGCAAGCAGGCAAGCAGCCAGCACCAAGCCAGCCAGCCAAGCCAGCCAGCCAAACGGTCCGCCAGCAGCCAGACAGCCAAGCGGCGCAGGACAGGCGACCAGCCAGCCAAAGCGCAAGCACCCGACAGCAGCCGCCAGGCAGGCAGGGCAGGCAGGAAAGGCAAGCGGGCAGGAATGCAAGCGGGCAGGCAGGCAGGCAGGCAGGCAGCAAGCGGGAAGGGCAAGCAGCCAGCCAGGCAAGCAGGCCAGCCAGCCAGCCAGCCAAGCATCCAGCCAATGGCCGGCCAGACAGCCCGCCCAGCCAAGGGCCGGCCAGCCAGCCAGGCAAGGGCCAGGCACGAAGCACCCAGCAAGCACCCAGACAGCCTGCCAGCCAAACAGCAGGCCGCCAACCAACCAAGCAGCAAAGCCAGCCAGCCAAGAGCCGCCATGCAGCAAGAGGCGGAGGCAAGCCAGCGGCAAGGCGTGGCAGGAGGCAACGGGCAAGCAGTGGACAGCAGCGGCAGCAGGCAAGCAGCCAGCCAGCCAGCAGCCAGCCAGCCAGCCCAGCCAGCCAGCCAAGCAGCCTGCCAAACGGTCCGCCAGACAGCCAGACCGCAAGGCGGCCAGACAGCAGGGACAGCACCGCCAAGCACGCCAGCAAAGGCGACCAGACAGCCAGGAGCAACGGCCCGCGACAGCCAAGCAGCCAGGCAGCCAAACAGCCAGCACCAGCAGCCAGCCACCAGCGCAGCCAGCAGGCAGCAGCAAGCCAGCCAGACGCAGCCAGCCAGGAGGCAGGAAGGCGAAGGCAGCGGGCAGGAATGCAAGCGGGCAGGGTAGGCAGCGACGGCAGGCAAGCAAGCAGGCAGCAAGCGGCAAGCAGGCAAGCGCCAGCCAGCCAGCTAGCAGCCAGCCGACAGTCAGCCAGCGCCAGCCAGCCAGCAGCCAGCCAGCCAGCCAGCCAGCCAGCCAGCAAAAGCACGCATCCAATGGCCGGGCCGAAGACAGACAAACAAGCACCCAGCCAGCGCCCGCCAGCAGCCGCAGCCACCAACCAAGCAGCAAGCCAGCCAGCCAAGCAGCCAGCCATGCAGACAAGAAGGCAGGAAGGCAACGGGCAGGCAGCGGGCAAGCAAGAGGGCAAGCAGGCAAGCAGCAGCCAGCCAGCCAGCCAGCCAGCCCGCCTCCCGAAGCCAGCCGGCCAGCCAGCCAAGCAGCCAGCAAACGGTCCGCGCCAGACAGCCAGAGAGCCAAGCGGCCAGGACCGCCCGGACAGCCAAGCAGCCGGCAGCCAACAGTCCGCCCAGCACCCAGCCAGCCAGCCAGCCAAGCAGCAGCCAGCCAGACAAGCAGCCGCCTGCAGGCGAAGGCAGGGAAGGCAACGCCGGGCAGGCAGCGGGCAGGAGGCAAGGGCAAGCATGGACAACAAGCGGGCAAGCAGCAAGCAGCCAGCCAGCCAGCTAGCCAGGCCAGACAATGGCCGGCCAGACAACCAGACACCCAAGGGCCGGCCAGCCAGCCGGCAAAGCCAGGCATCCAAGCACCCAGCCAAGCACCCAGCCAGCCTGCCAGCCAGCCAACCAACAAGCAGCAAGCAGCCAGCCAAGCAGCCAGCCTGCGGCAAGAGGCAGGAAGGCAAGCGGGAGGCAAGCGGGCAGAGAAGGGCAAGCAAGTAGGCAAGGGCAGCCAGCCCGCCAGCCAGCCAGCCAGCAAGGGCAGGCCAGCCAGCCAAGCAGCAGCCAAACGGTCCGCCAGACAGCCAGACAGCCGACGCCAGCCAGCCAAGCACCAGCCAAATGGCCGGCCAGACAGCCGCAGCCAGGGGCCGGCAGCAGGCCAGCAAGGAGCCAGGCATCCAAGCACCAGCCAAGCCCAGCCAGCCGCCAGCCAAGCAGCCAGCCAGTCAACACCAAGCAGCAGCCAGCCAGCCAGCAGCCAAGCAGCCAACCAGCCGACAAGCAGCCAGCCGGGCAGCAGGAAGCAGGAGGCAAGCGGCGGAATGCAAGCGGGCAGGTAGCCAGGCAGGCAGGCAAGCAAGCGGGAAGAAGCGGTAAGCAGACAAGCAGCCAGCCAGCCAGCCACCAGCGCCAGCCAGCCAGCCAGTCAACAGCCAGCCAGCCAGCCAACCAGCCAGGCCAGCAGCCAGCCAGACAGAGCAGACGACAAAGATGGCGCGGCCAGACAGCCAGCACCCAAGCGCCGGCCAGCCAGCCCGGGCAAAGAGCCAGGCATCCAAGCACCCAGCCAAGCACAGCCAGCCTGCCGCCAGCCACCAACCAGCAGCAAGCCAGCCAGCCAGCAGCAGCCATGCAGGCAAGAGGAAGGAAGGCAAGCGGGCAGGCAAGCGGGCAGCAAGCGGCAAGCAGTGGGCAAGCAGCCAGCCAGCCAGCCAGCCAGCCAGCCAGCCATCCCAAGCAGCCAGCCAACGTCCGCCCGCCAGACAGCCAGCAGCAGGCAGCCAAACAGCCAGCTAAGCACCCAGCCAGCAGCCAGACAGCAGCCAGCCAGGCAGGCAGCGAGCAGTCAAGCAGCCAGCCAGCCAGCCAACACCCACCCAGCCTGCCAGCCGCACCAACCAAAGCGCAACAGCCAGCCAGCCGCCAGGCCATGCAGGCAAGAAGGCAGGAGCAAGGCGGGCAGCAACGGGCAAGCAAGCAGCGGGGAAGCAGGCAAAGCAAGCAGCAGTCAGCCAGCTCGCCAGCAGCCAGCCAGCCAGCCAGCCAGCCAGCAGCCAGCCAGCCAGCCAAGCAGCCTGCACGCAAGCCGCCAGCCAAACGGTCCGCAGGACAGCCAGGCCAGCCCAAGCGGCCAGACGGCGACAGCCAGCCAGCCAAGCACCCAGCCAAATGGTCTGGCCAGACAGCCAGGAGCCAAGCGGCCGGACGCCAGCCAGCCAAGAGCCAGGCAGCCAAACCAGCAGGCCAAAACCAGCAGCCCAGCCAGTCCAAGCAGGCAAGCCAGCCAGTCACAAGCAGCCAGCCAGGCAGGCAGGAAGGCAGGAAGGCAAGCGGGCAGGAATGCAGCGGGCAGGTAGCCACCAGGCAGGCAGGCAAGCAACGGGCAAGAAGAGCAGGCAAGCAGCCAGCCAGCAGCCAGCCAGCAGCCACAGCGCCAGCCAGCCAGCCAGCCAGCCAGTCCAGCCAGCAGCCCAGCCAGACAAATGGCGGCCTACAGCCAGACACCCAAGCGGCTTGCCAGCCACCAGGCAAAGAGCCAGGCATCCAATCACCCAGCCAGCACCCAGCCAGCCTGCCAGCAGCCCACAACCAAGCAGCAAGCCAGCCAGCCAAGCAGCCAGCCATGCGGCAAGAGGCAGGAAGGCAGCGGGCAGGCAAGCGGGCAAGCAAGCGGGGTAAGGCAAGCAGCCAGCCAGCCAGCCAGCCAGCTAGCCAGCCAGCCAGCCGCAACCAGCCAGCCAGCAAGCAGCCTGCCAGCCAAGCAGCCAGCCAAACGGTGCCGACCGCCAGACAGCCAAGCGGCCAGGACAGGCAGCAGACAGCCAGCCAGCACCCAGCCAATGGCGGCCAGACAGCCAGAGAGGCCAAGCGGCCGGACAGCCAGATAGCCAGCGCCAGGCCAAACACCAGCCAGCCCTAGCCAGCCAGCCAGGCAAGCAGCAGCCAGCCAGACGCAGCCAGCCGGCAGGCAGGAAGGCAGGAAGGCAAGCGGGCAGGAATGCAAGCGGGCAGGAGGCAGGCAGCAGGCGCAGGCAAGCAAGCAGCAGCAAGCGGGCAAGCAGGCAGCAGCCAGCAGCCAGCAGCCAGCCAGCAGCTAGCCAGCCAGCAACCAGCCAGCCAGCCAGCCAGCCAGCCAGAGCCAGCCAGCCAGCCAGCCAGCAAGCAGCCAGCCAGCCAGCCAGCCAGCCAGCCAGCCACCCAGCCAGCCAGCCAGCCAATGGCGGCCTTACAGCAGGACACCCAAGCGGCGCCGCCAGCCAGGCAAAGAGCCAGCATCCAAGGGCACCCAGCAGCCGCAGCCAGCCAACCACAAGCAGCAAGCCAGCCAGCAAGCAGCCAGCCAGCCAAGCAGCCAGCCAAACGGTCCGCAGACAGCAGGACAGCCAGACAGCCCGCCAGCCAAGCAGCACCACAAATGGCCGGCCAGACAGCCAGACAGCCAAGCGGCCGGCCAGACAGCCGGCGAGCCAGGCATCCAAGCACCAGCCACGCACCAGCCAGCCTGCCCAGCCAGCAGGCCGCCAACCAACCAAGCAGCAAGCCAGCCAGCCAAGCAGCCAGCAGCCAACCAGCCAGACAAAGCAGCCAGCCGGGAGGCAGGAAGGCGGAAGGCCAGAGGGCAGGAATGCAAGCGGGCAGGTGCCAGGCAGGCAGGCGAGGCAGAGCGGAAGCAGCAGCAGCCAGCCAGCCAGCATCCAGAGCCAGCCCAGCCAGCCAGCAGCAGCCAGCCAGCCAGCCAACCAGCCAGCCAGCAGCCGCCAGCAACAGACAGGACAGACAATGGCGGGCCAGGACAGCCGGCACCCAAGCGGCCGGCCAGCAGCCAGGCAAAGAGCCAGGCATCCAAGCACCCAGCCAAGCACCCAGCCGCCTGCCAGCCGCACCACCGCCGCAGCAAGCCAGCCAGCCAGCAGCCAGCCGCAGGCAGAGCAGGAGGCAAGCGGGCAGGCAGGGGCAGCAAGCGGGCAAGCAGTGGGCAGCGCAGCAGGCCAGCCAGCCAGCCAGCCAGCCAGCCATCCAAGCAGCAGACCAAACGGTCCGCCAGCCAGACAGCCAAGAGCAGCCCAGGCAGCCAAACAGGCCAGCTAAGCACCCAGCCAGCCAGCCAGACAAGCAGCCAGCCAGGCAGGCAGCAGCGAGTCAAGCAGCCGCAGCCAGCCAACCACCCACCCAGCCTGCCAGCCGCCAAACAACCAAGCAGCAGCAGCCAGCCAAGCAGCCAGCCAGGCAGGCAAGAAGGCAGGAAGGCAAGCGGGCAGGCAAGCGGGGCAAGCAAGCGGGCAAGCAGGCAAGCAGCCAGCCATCAGCCAGCAGCCAGCCAGCCAGGCCAGCCAGCCAGCCAGCCAGCCAGCCAAGCAGCCGCGCCAAGCAGCCAGCCAACGGTCGCCAGACGCCAGACAGCAGCGGCCACAGGCAGCAGCGCCAGCCAAGCACCCAGCCAAATGGCTGCCAACAGCCGCAGAGCCAAGCGGCCGGACAGCCAGACAGCCAAGCAGCCAGCAGCCAAAACAGCCAGCCAAGCACCCAGCCAGCACCAGCCAAGCAGCAAGCCAGCCAGACAAGCAGCCAGCCAGGCAGGCGGAAGCAGGCGAGGGCAAGCGGGCAGGAATGCAAGCGGCAGGTAGCCAGCCAGGCAGGCAGGCAAGCAAGCGGGCAGAAAAAGCGGCAAGCAGCCAGCCCCGCAGCCAGCAGCCAGCCAGCCAGCCAGGCCACAGCCAGGAGCCAGCCGGCCAGCCAGCCAGGACAAATGTCCGGCCTTCCCGCCAGACACCCAGACGGCTTGCCACCAGCCAGGCAAAGAGCCAGGCATCCAAGCACCCAGCCAAGCACCCAGCCAGCCTTGCCAGCCAGCCAACCAAACAAGCAGCAAGCCAGCCAGCCAAGCAAGCCAGCCATGCAGGCAGAAGGCCAGGAGGCAAGCGGCAGCAAGCGGGCAATGCAAGCGGGTAAGCAGGCAAGCAGCCAGCCAGCCACGTCCAAGCTAGCCAGCAGCCAGCCAGCCAACCAGCCAGCCACCAAGCATCCTGCCAGCCAAGCAGCCAGCCAAACGTTCCGCCAGACAGCCAGACAGCCAGCGGCCAGAACAGCACACAGACTCAAGCCAAGCACCCAGCCAAAATGGCTTGCCAGACAGCCAGAGACGCCAAGCGGCGGACAGCCAGATAGCCAAATCAGCCAGGCATCAAACAGCCAGCCAAGCACCTAGCCAGCCAGACAAGCAGCCAGCCAGGCAGGCAGAGGCAGGAAGGCAAGCGGGCAGGAATGCAAGCGGGCAGGTAGGCTAGGCAGCAGGCAGCAAGCAAGCAGGCAAGCAAGCGGGCAAGCAGGCAAGCAGCCAGCCAGCCAGCCAGCGCAGCCGCCAGCCACGCACAGCCAGCCAGCCAGCCAGCAAGCCAGCCAGCCAGCCAGCAGCCAGCCGCCAGGCAGCCAGCCAGCCCAGCCAGCCAAGCCAGCCAGCCCCAGCCAGCCAGCGACAAATGCCGGCCTTACATCCAGGACACCCAAGCGGCCGGCCACGCAGCCAGCCAAAGACCAGGCATCCAAGCACCCAGCCCAGCCTGCCAGCCGCCAACCACAAGCAGCAACCAGCCAGCCAAGCAGCCAGCCGATGCAGGAAAGAACAGAAGGCAAGCGGGCCGAGCAAGCGGGCAAGCAGCGGGTAAGCAGGGCAAGAGCCGCCAGCCAGCCACCAGCAGCCCAGCCAGCCAGCCAGCCTGCCAGCCAAGCAGCCAGGCCAAACGGTCCGCCAGACAGCCGCGACAGCCAAGCGGCCAGAAGGCAGACAGCCAGCCAGCCAAGCACCTAGCCAAAGGGCTGGCCAGACAGCCAGAGATCCAGCGGCCGGACAGCCAGACAGCCAAAGCTCGCAGGCATCCAAACAGCCAGCCAAGCACCTAGCCAGCCACCGGCCAAGCAGCAAGCCGACCAGACAAGCAGCCAGTCAGGCAGGCAGGAAGGCAGGAAGGCAAGCGGGCAGGAATGCACGGCGGGCAGGTATGTGCAGGCAGCAGGCAAGCAGAACAGGCAAGCAGCGGGCAAGCAGGCAAGCAGCCATCCAGCCAGGCTAGCCAGCCCAGCCAGCCACCAGCCAGCCGCCAGCCAGCCAGGACAAATGGCCGGCCAGACAGCCAGACACCCAACCGGCCGGCCAGCCAGCCAGGCAAGAGCCAGGCATCCAGCACCACAGCCAGCACCCAGCCCCCTGCCCGCAGCCAACCAACCAAGCAGCAAAGCAGCCAGCCAAGCAGCCAGCCATGCAGGCAAGAAGGCAGGAAGGCAAGCGGGCAGGCAAAGCGGCAAGCACGGGCAAGCAGGCAACAGCCAGCCAGCCAGCCAGCTAGACAGCCAGCCAGCCCCAGCCAGCCAGCCAGCCAGCAGCCAGCAAGCCAGCCACCAGCCAGTGAGCAGCCAGCCAGCCAGCCAGCAGCCAGCCAGCCAGCCAGCCAGAGACAAATGGCCGGCCAGACAGCCAGAACCCAAGCGGCCGGCCAGCCAGCCATGCAAGAGCCAGGCATCCAATCACCCAGCCAAGCACCCCAGCCAGCCTGCCAGCCAGCCAACCAACCAAGCAGCAAGCCGCAGCCAAGCAGCCAGCCATGCAGGAAAGAAGGGCAGGAAGGCAAGCGGGCAGGCAAGCGGGCAAGCAAGCGGTAAGCAGGCAGCAGAACGCCCAGCCAGCCATCCAGTAGCCAGCCAGCCAGCCACCAGCCAGCCAAGCAGCCTGCCAGGCCAGCCAAGCAGCCAGCCCAACACGGTCCCGCAGACGAGACAGCGTGCCAGCAGGCACCAGCAAGCGCAGCCACGGCAAGCGGCCGCGCGAGGCCCGGCACAGCTGCCAGGCAGCCAGCGAGCAGCGGGGCCGCAGCGCACATGCCAAAGCCAGCAGCAGGCATGCCAAACAGCCAGCCAAGCAGCCAGCCAGACAGCCAACTCCAGCCGAGCCAGCCAGACAGCACAGCAGCAGAACAGGCCGCAGGAGAGACAGAAGCAAGGCGGATGGGAAGGCAAGCGGGCAGGAATGCAAGCGGGCAGGTAGGCCAGGCAGGCAGGCAATGCAAGCGCAGGCAAGCAAGCGGGGCAAGCAGGCAGCAGCCAGCCAGCCTGCCAGCTAGCCAGCCAGCCAGCCAGCAGCCAGCCAGCCAGCCAGCCAGCCACCAGCCAGCCAGCCAGAACAAATGGCCGGCCAACAGCCAAACACCCAAGCGGCCGGCCAGCCAGCCAGGCAAAGAGCCAGATGCCAAGCCCCAGCCAAGCACCCAGCCAGCCTCCAGCCAGCCAACCAACCAAGCAGCAAGCACAGCCAGCCGCAAGCCATGCAGGAAAGAAGCAGGAAAAGCAGGCAGGCAAGCGGGCAAGCAAGCGGGGCAAGCAGGCAAGCACCAGCAGCCAGCCAGCCAACCCAGCAGCCAGCCAGCCAGCCAGCCAAGCAGCCTGCCATCCAGCAGCCAGTCAAACAGTCCGCCAGACAGCCAGACAGCCAAGCGGCCAGACAGGCAGACAGCCAAGCCAGCCAAGCCCCTAGCCAAATGGTGGCCGGACAGCCAGAGAGGCCAAGCGGGGCCGGACAGCAGCAGCCAAGCGCCAGGCATCCAAAAGGCCAGCCAAGCACCAGCCAGCCAGCCGGCAGCAGCAGCCAGCCAGACAAGCAGCAGCCAGGCAGGCAGGAAGTCAGGAAGGCAAGGCGGGCAGGAGATGGCAAGGGGTGTGGGCAGAGGGGCGCGGCAGGCAGGCAAGCAAGGCAGGCAAGCAAGGGGCAAGCAGGCAAGCAGCCGCCAGCCAGCCAGCCAGCTAGCCAGCCAGCCGCCAGCCGCAGCCAGCAGCCAGCAGCCAGCCAGCCAGCCAAGGCCGCCAGCCAGCCAGCCAGCCAGCCGCCAGACAAATGGCCGCCAGACAGCGACGACCCAGGGCTGCGCAGCAAGGCAAGAGCAGGCGATCCAGCACCCAGCCAAGCACCAGCCAGCCTGCCAGCCAGGCAACCAACCAAGCGCAGCAGCGCAGGCCAGCCAAGGCAAAGACGGCAGGAAGGAGGGGGCAGGAAGGGGCAAGGCGCGGGCAAGCGGCAGCAGCCGGCCAGCCAGCAAGCTAGACAGCAGGGCGCCAGCCACCCAGCCGCCAGGCCAGCCGCCGAGCCAGCAGCCGCCAGTAGCCAGTGAGCAGCCGCGCCAGCCATCAGCGCAGCCAGCCAGCCAGCCAGCAAATGGGCCGGCCGACAGCCAGACACCCACGGCGGCCAGCCAGCCAGGCAAGAGCAGGCATCCAGCACAGCAGCACCCGCCAGCCTGCCAGCAGGCCAACCAACCGAGCAGCAAGCAGCCAGCGAGCGCAGCCATGCAGAAAGAGGCAGGAAGGCAGCGGGCAGCAGAGGGGCAGCAAGCGGGTAGAGGCAGCAGACAGCCAGCAGCCGCCCGCTAGCCAGCCAGCCAGCCAGGCCGCAGCCAAGCAGCCTGCCAGCCAAGCAGCCAGCCAAACGGGTCCGCAGACAGCCAGACAGCCAGGCGGCCAGACAGGCAGACAGCCAGCCAGCCAAGGACCAGCCAGAGCTGGCGCGCCAGAGAGAGCGGGCCGGACAGCCAGCAGCCAAGCAGCCAGGCAGCCAAACAGCCAGCCCAAGCACCCAGCCAGCCAGGCCGACAGAAGCCAGCCAGGCAGGCGAGGAAAGGCAGGAAGGCAAGCGGGCAGGAATGGCAAGCGGGCGGTAGGCAGGAGGCAGGCAAGCAAGCAGGCAAGCAGCGGGCAGCAGCCGACAGGCCTGCAGCTGAGCCAGCCAGCCAAGCCAGCCAGCCCAGCCAGCCAGCCAGCAGCCAGACAATGGCGGCCAGACAGCCAAACACCCAGCGGCCAGCCAGCCAGGCAAGAGCCAGGCATCCAAGCACCCAGCCAAGCACCCAGCCAGCCCGCCCAGCAGCAACCAAATCCACAGCCAGCCAAGCCACAGCCAGCCAAGCAGCCCGCCATTTGCAGGAAAGAAGGCAGTGAAGGCAAGCAGGAAGCAAGCGGTTGCAAGCAAGCGGCAAGAGGCAAGCAGCAGCCAGCCAGCCAGCCAGCCAGCCCGCCAGCCCCAGCCAAGCAGCCCTGGCCAGTCCAAGCAGCCAGTCAAACAGTCCGCCACGACAGCCAGACAGCCAAGGGCCAGAACAGGCAGGACAGCCAGCCAGCAAGCCCCTAGCCAAATGGCTGGCCAGACAGCCAGAGAGCCAACGGCCGGACATCAGCACAGCCAAGCAGCCAGGCCCCAACACAGCCAAAGCACCTAGCCAGCCAGCCAGGCAAGCAAGGCAACGCCAGCCAGACAAGCGCCAGCCAGGCAGGCAGGAAGGCAGGAAGGCAAGCGGGCAGGAATGCAAGGGGCAGGTAGTGCAGGCCGAGCAGGGCAGGCAGGCAAGCAGCAGCAAGCAGCGGGCAAGCAACGGCAAGGGCAGGCAGCAGGCACCAGCAGCCAGCCACCAGCCAGCCAGCCAGCCAGCCAGCCACGCCCAGCCAGCCACCGCCAACTGGCGGCCAGACAGCCCGACACCCAAGCGGCCGGCAGCCCAGCCAGGCAAAAGAGCCAGGCATCCAAGACCCAGCCAAGCACCCAGCGCAGCCTGCCAGCCAGCCAACCAACCAAGCAGCAAGCCAGCCAGCCAAGCAGCCAGCCATGCGGCAAAGGAGGAAGGCAAGCGGGCAGCAAGCTGGCAAGCAAGCGGGCAACAGGCAAGCACAGCCAGCCAGCCAGCCAGCTAGCCAGCCAGCCAGCAGCCAAGCCACCCAGCCACCAGCCAGCAAGCCAGCGCAGCCAGGCCAGCACAGCCCGCCAGCCAGCCAGTCCAGCAGCGCAGCCAGCCACGCCAACCTCCAGCCAGCCAGCCAGCCAGACCAAATGGCCGGCCAGACAGCAGACACCCCAAGCGGCCGGCCAGCCAGCCAGGCAAAGAGCCAGGCATCCAAGCACCCAGCCAAGCACCCAGCAGCCTGGCCAGCCAGCCAACCAACCAAGCAGCAAAGCCAGCCAGCCAAGCAGCCAGCCATTGCAGGAACAGAAGGCAGGAAGGCAAGCGGGCAGGCAAGCGGGCCAGCAGCGGGTAAGCAGGCAAGCAACCGCCAGCAGGCCAGACAGCAGCCATCCAGCCAGAGCCAGCCAGCCAAGCAGCCTGCCAGCCAAAGCCAGCCAAACGGTCCGCCAGACAGCCAGACAGCCAACGGCCAGACAGGCAGGACAGCCAGCCAGCCAGCACCCGCCAAAGGCTGGGCCAGACAGCCAGAGAGCCAAGCGGCCGGACAGCCAGACAGCAAGCGAGCCAGGCAGCACCACCACAGCCCAGGCCAAGCACCCAGCCAGCCAGCCAGACAAGACAGCCAGTAGGCAGGCGGAATGCAGGAAGGCAAGCGGCAGGAAAAGCAAGCGGGCAGGTAGGCAGGCAGGCAGGCAGGCAGCAAGCAGGCAAGCAAGCAGGCAAGCAGAAGCAGGCAGCCACCCTGCCAGCTAGCCAGGTCCAGCCAGCCAGCCAGCCAGCCACCAGCCAGCCAACCAGCCAGCCACAGCCGGCTATCAAGCCCGCCACATCCAGCCAGACAAATGGCCGGCCAGACAGCCAAACACCCAGCGACGGCCAGCCAGCAGCAACAGCCAGCATCCAAGCACCCAGCCCAAGCACCCGCCAGCCTGCCAGCCACAACCACCAAGCAGCAAGCCAGCCAGCCAAGCAGCCAGCATGCCGGAAAGAAGGCAGGAAGGCAGCGGGCAGGCAAGGGCAAGCAAGCGGCAAGCACGCAAAGCAGCCAGCCCGCCAGCCAGTAGCCGCCACCGCCAGCCAGCCAGCCAGCGCCTGCCAGCCAAGCCCAGTCAAACGACGCCAGACAGCCAACGGCCAGACCAGGCGACAGACAGCCAGCCAAGCACTAGCCAAAGGCTGGCAGCAGCAGAGCCAAGCGGCCAGAAAGCCAGACAGCAAGCAGCCAGGCATCCAACACGCCAGCCAAGCACCTAGCCAGCCCAGCCAGCAAGCACAGCAGCCAGACAGCAGCCAAGCCGGCAGGCGGAAGGCAGGAAGGCAAGCGGCAGGCATGCAACGCGACGAGGGAGGCAGGCAGGCAGGCAGGCACGGGCAAGCAAGCAGGCAAGCAAGAGGGCAAGCAGGCAAGCCAAGCAGCCAGCCAGCCAGCCAGCCAGCCACCCGCCAAGCAGCCAGCCAGCAGCCAGCCAGCCAGACAAATGGGCCGGCCAACAGCACACCCAAGCGGCCGCCAGCCAGCCAGGCAAAGAGCAGGCATCCAAGCACCCAGCCAACCACCCAGCCAGCCTTCAGCAGCCACCCACCAAGCAGCAAGCCAGCCAGCCAAGCAGCCAGCCATGCAGGCAAGAAGGCAGGAAGGAAGGCAAAGCGGCAGGCACGCGGGCCAGCAGCGGGCAAGCAGGCCAGCAGCCAGCCAGCCAGCCAGCAGCCCGCCAGCCAGCCAGCCAGCCAGCCAGCCAGCCAGCCAGCAGCCAGCAGCCCAGCAGCCAGCCCGCAGCAAGCAGCCTGCAGCAGCAGGCAGCCAGACAGCCAGCCAGCCAGCACAGCCAGCCAGCCACAGCACACCAGATCCCCAAATGGCCGGCCCGACAGCCAAACCCCAAGCGGCCGGCCAGCCAGCCAGGCAAAAGAGCCAGGCATCCAAGCACCCAGCCAAGCCACCCAGCTCCAGCCTGCCAGCCAGCCAACCAACCAAGCAAGCAAGCCGCCAGCCAAGCAGGCCAGCCATGCAGGAAAGCAGGCAGGAAGGCAAGGGGCAGGCAAGCGGGCGGTCAAGCAAGCGGGCAAGCACGCAAGCGCCAGCCAGCCAGCCAGCTAGCCAGCGCAAGCCCCAGCCAGCCAGCCAAGCAGCCTGGCAGCCAGCAGCCCAGTTCAAACGACGCCACCAGACAGCCAGACAGCCAAGCAGCCAGTCTCCAAACAGCCAGCCAACACCTAGCCAGCCAGCCAGGCCAGCAGAAAGCCAGCCGACAGCAGCCAGCCAGGCAGGGCAGGAAAGGCCGGAAGGCAAGCGGGCCAGGACTCAAGCGAGCAGGTAGGCAGGCAGGCAGGCAGGCGGCAAGCAAGCAGGCAAGCAAGCGGGCAAGCAGGCACGCAGCCAGCCAGCCAGCCGCCAGCCAGCCAGCCAGCAGCCAGCCAAGGAGCCAGCCAGGACAGCCAGCCAGCCAGACAAAGGCGCCGACAGCCGACACCAAGCGCCGTCCAGCCAGCAGCAAAGCGCCGCTCCAAGCACCCCAGCCAGTCCCCAGCCAGCCTGCCAGCCAGCCAACCAACCAAGCAGCAGCCAGCCAGCCAAGCAGCCAGCCTGCAGGCAAGAAGGCAGGAAGGCAGCGGGCAGGCAAGCGGGCAAGCAAGGGGCAAGCAGCAAGCAGCCAGCCAGCAGCCAGCTGCCAGCCAGCCAGCCACCAGCCAGCCAGCCGCCAGCAAGCCAGCCAGGCCAGCGCAGTCAAGCAGGCCGCCAGCAGCAAAGCAGCCAGCCGAGCAGGCCGAAAGACAAGGCCGGCCGACGCCGAACCCAACCGGCCGGCCGCAGCCAGGCAAGAGAGGCATCCAGCAAGCCCAGCCAGGCACAGCCGCTGCCAGCGAGCCACCAACCAAGAGCAAGCCAGCCAGCCAGCAGCAGCATGCGGAAGAAGGCAGGAAGGCAACGGGCAGGCCAAGCGGGCAAGCAAGCGGGCAGCAGGCAAGCAGCAGGCCAGCCAGGGACGACAGCCAGCCAGCCAGCCAGCCAGCCAGCCAGCCAGCCAAGAGCGCCTGCAGCCCAGCAGCCAGTCAACAGTCCGCAGACAGCCAGAAGCAGGCGGCGACAGGCAGCAGCCAGCCAGCCAGAGCACCTAGCCAATGGCTGGCCAGACGCCAGAGAGCCAGCGGCGGAAGCCGACAGCCAAGCAGGCCAGGCGTCCAAACAGCCAGCCAGCCCTAGCCGCCAGCCAGCAAGCGAGCAAGCCAGCCAGCAGCAGCCAGCCAGGAGGCAGGAAGGCAGGAAGGCAAGCGGGGCGGGAATGCAGCGGGCGGTAGGCGGCAGGCAGGGAGGCAGGCAGGCAAGCAGGCAGGCAAGCGGGCAAGCAGGCAGAGCCAGGCCAGGCCAGCTAGCCGCAGCAGCCGCCAGCCGCCAGCCAGCCAGCCAGGCCAGCCAGTAGCAAGCAGCCGCCGCCAGACAGACAGACAGAGCCGACAGACCGACAATGGCGGCCAGGACAGCCAGACACCCCAGCGGCCGGCCAGCCAGCCAGGAAGAGCCAGGCATCAGCACAGCCAAGCACCAGCCAGCCTGCCAGGGCCAGCAACAAGCCAAGGAGCAAGCAAGCCAGCAGCAAGGCCAGCCATGCAGGCAAGGAAGGCGAGGAAGGCGCGGGCAGGCAAGCGGGCAAGCAAGCGTGGCAGAGGCAAGCAGCCAGCCAGCGCCAGTCAGCCAGCCAGCCCCGCCAGCCCAAGCCGAGCCAGCCGCCAGCAAGAGTGGCGCCAGCGCAGCGCCAGCGCCAAGCGCAGCCAGGCCAGCCAGCCGGACAAATGGCGGCAGACAGCAGACACCCGAAGCCGGCCGCCGTCCACCAGGAAAGAGCCAGGCTCCAAGAGCCCAGCAAGCACAGCCAGCCTGCCAGCAGCCAACCACCAGCAGCAAGCCAGCCAGCCAAGCAGCAGGCCATGCAGGAAAGAAGGGCAGGAAGGCAAGCGGGCAGGGCAGCGGGCAAGACGCGGGCAGCAGGCAAGCAGCCAGCCGCCAGCCAGAGCCGCCAGCGCAGGCCAGCCACCAGCCAGACAGCAGACAGCCAAGCAGGCCTGCCAGCCAAGCAGCCAGTCAAACAGCTCCGCCCAGACAGCCAGCAGGCCAAGCGGCCAGACAGGCCGCCAAGCCAGCCAGCCAAGCACTAGCCAAATGGCTGGCAGGACAGCCAGGAGCACGCGGCCGGACAGCAGACAGCCACGCAGCCAGGCAATCCAAACAGCGCCAAGCACCTAGCCAGCCATCCATGCAAGCGCAAGCCGCCAGACAAGCCAGCCAAGCCAGGCCGGCCGGAAGGCAGGAAGGCAAGCGGGGCAGGATGGCAAGCGGGCCGGTAGGCAGGGAGGCAGTCAGGCAGGCAGGGCAAGAGCAGTCAGCAAGCGGTGCACGCAGGCAATCCGCCAGCCAGCAGCTAAGCAGCCACGCCCGCAAGCAGGCAAGCAGGCAGGCAGGCAAGCAGGCAAGCAAGCGGGCAAGCAGCCAAGCAGCCAGCCAGCCAGCCAGCCAGCTAGCCAGCAAGCCAGCCAGCCAGCCAGCCAGCCAGCCAGCCAAGCAGCCAGCCAGCCAGGCAGCCAGCCAGCCAGACAGCCAGCCAGCCAGCCAGGCAGCCAGCCAGCCAAGCAGCCAGCCAGCCAGCCAGACAGCCAGCCTAACAGCCAGCCAGCCAGCAAGACAAGCAGCCAGCCAAGCACCCAGCCAAATGGCCGGCCAGAGAGCCAGACAGCCAAGCGGCCGGCCAGCCAGCCAGGCAAGCAGCCAGGCAGCCAAACACCCAGACAGCCAGACAGCCAGCCAAGCAGCCAGTCAAGCAGCCAGCCAGGCAGGCAGGAAGGCAAGCGGGCAGGTAGGCAGGCAGGCAAGCGGGCAGGCAAGCAGGCAGGCAGGCAAGCAAGCGGGCAAGCAAGCGGGCAAGCAAGCGGGCAAGCAAGCGGGCAAGCAGGCAAGCAGCCAGCCAGCCACCCAGCTAGCCACCCAGCCAGCCAGCCAAGCAGCCAGCCAAGCAGCCAGCCAGCCAGCCAGCCAGCCAGCCAGCCAAGCAGCCAGCCAGCCAGCCAGCCAACCAGCCAGCCAACCAGCCAGCCAGCCAGCTAGTCAGGCAGCCAAGCAGCCAGCCAGCCAGCCAGCCTAGCAGCCAGCCAGACAGCTAGCCAGCCAAGCAACCAGACAGCCAGACAGCCAAGCGGCCAGACAGCCAAGCAGCCAAGCAGCCGAGGACCCAGCCAAGCACCCAGCCAGCCAGCCAGCCAGCCAAGCAGCCAGACAGGCAGGCAGGAAGGCAGGAAGGCAAGCAGGCAGGCAAGCAAGCGGGCAAGCAGGCAAGCAGCCAGCCAGCCAGCCAGCCAGCCAGCCAGCCAAGCAGCCAACCACCCAGCCAGCCAAGCAGTCAGCCAGGCAGGAAGGAAGGCAAGGAGGCAGGTAGGCAGACAGACAGGGAAGCGGGCAGGCAGGCGTGCAGGCAGGCAAGCAGGCAGGCAAGAAGTCAAGCAAGCGGGCAAGCAGGCAAGCAGCCACCCAGCCAAGCAGCCAGCCAAACAGCCAGACAAGCAGCCAGTTAGCAACCCAGCCAACTAAGCAGCCAGCCAGCCAGCCAACCAAGCACCCAGCCAAGCACCCAGCCAGCCAGCCAGACAGACAGCCAAGCAGCCAGACAGCCAAGCACCCAGCCAGACTGCCAAGCACCCAGCCAAGCACCTAGCGAGCCAGCCAACCAAGGAGCCAGCCAAGCAGCCACGCAGCCAAGCAGCCAGGCAGCCAGGCAAGCACCTAGGCAAGCGGGCAGGTAGGCAGCCATACAGACAAGCAGGCTAGCAAGCAGGCAAGCAAGCAGGCAAGCAACCAGCCAGCCAGCCAGCCAAGCAGCCAGCCAGCCAAGCAGACACCCAAGCAGCCAGCCAGCTAGCCAGCCAAGCAGCCAGGCAGCCAGCCAGCCAAGCACCCAGCCAAACGGCCAGCCAGACAGTCAGACAGCCAAGCGGCAGGCCAGCCAGCCAGCCAAGCAGCCAGACAGCCAAGCAGCCAGACAGACAGCCAAGCACCCAACGTGCAGAAAAAGGCTTATTCTGTGAGCCTTATGGTAAGAAGGAATAAGTTTGGCCTGAGCAAGAGTTGGCAGGTTGGTGGTCTGTGGTCCATGCTGACATGCCCAGGGTAGCACTGATCGCCACTTTTGGGGTCGGGAAGGAATTTTCCTCTAGGGCAGATTGGCCAAAGACCCTGGAGGTTTTTCGCCTTCCTCTGGGCATCTGGCAGGGGCCACCTGTTAGGCTGTTTGGGAGATTCATAAGATTTAAATGAAACCTGCAACTTTTAAAACTTGCCAAGCTGAACTTGGCAAATAGACATCACAACCAAATCACAAAATTAATAAAATTCTGAGCCTTGGAAATAGTTCTGTTTCTTTGTCTTATGTTGCCTTGGTTTTTGTGTTTAAAAATACAGTGGTGGTACTGCTCTTGAGTTCATTTCAGAGAGAAGAATATTGCTCTCCCTTTAGACTAACAGAGAAGAAGATAAAGAAATGAAAATAATCTCTTTTTTTTTTTTAAAGAGGAAGTAAGGACAGAGGATGGGAGGAGTGAGTCAGGGAAAAAGGGGGTTTAGAAAAGAAATTCCCACATCAGCATTGTTTGGAGCTCTCCAAGTTCCAGAAGTTGCTTTGGGTCCTTGAGACCTGGCTGAGAGCAAAGTGTCATCTGTGCCATAGAGCCAGGGATTTTGGACCAAGGGAATCCGAGAATTAGTAATAATAATAATAATAATAATAATAATAATAATTTTTATTTCTATCTTCCTGCCTCTCCCAAAGGATCAAAGCGGGTTCACAACAAGGTTAAAATTACAGTTACAGTATTGCAGCACTAGTCACCATTAAAACCACAGTTAAAAATAAAAACATAAAAGCATAAAAACATTAGCATCAATCAATCACGGGACAGCTGGTCTCATTCCATACTTTTGGTCTTCATAAAAGGTCAGGAGAATAAGTGCGGCGAAAGAGCTCTGTCTTTACTGCCTTCTTCAAGATTTCTAAGGATGTAACAAGGCGGGTCTCCTCTGGGAGTCCATTCCAAAGTCTAGGGGCAGCTATGCTGAATGCCTTTAGGGAAGTAGAAACATGCTTGGATGCTGGTATCTCCAACAAGTTCTTCCCACTTGTTCTAAGAGTGCTGGGCGGATTGTATAGGGAGATACGATCCCGTAAGTAACCCGGACCCAAGCTATGTAGGGCTTTAAAGGTAATGACCAACACCTTGTACTGTGCCGGAGGTTAATTGGGAGCCAGTGTTGATCTTTCAAAATAGGTGTTATATGGTCAAATCTCGAAGAGTTAGTAACCAACCTGGCTGCTGCACTTTGCACTAGTTGAAGCTTTCGAACTTGATACAAGGGTAGCCCCATGTAGAGCGCATTGCAGAAACTGAGACGAGAGATTACCAGAGCATGCAGTACAGCCTCAAGGTCCTTTTGGTTGAGGTAGGGTCACAGTTGGCGTATCAACCGAAGTTGCTACCAAGTACTTCTGGCTGTCACATCTACTTGAGATGACAAATGTAGAGACGGATCCAGAAGTATTCCCAAACTGTGAACTTCATCCTTCAGGGGAAGTGTGACCCCATCCAGGAGTGGTGGACAAATTTCCCTCCCCGGACCTAAGCAACCTATGGCAAGTACCTCCGTTTTCTCTGGATTCAGCTTTTTTTCCCTCATCCAGCCCATTACTGACTCAAGGCAGGGGTTCAGAGGGGAGATGTCATCCTTAGTCACTGTAGCAGTCAGGGACATAGAAAAACATATTTGAGTGTCATCAGCCACAGGATGGAAAGAAACCAGGTGCAAGAGAGCATGAACTTCCAGCACGGAAGAATCCTTCTGCCATTACTGTATTTTGTTTTCCTGTTTATGGGTGAGTTGACTTTTTCAAACGATCATGCCCTAGATTTTTTGTGGGTTTTTTGGCCTACGTGGCCATGTTCTAGAAGAGTTTATTCCTGACATTTTGCCAGTATCTGTGGCTGGCATCTTCAGAGAATGTTGTGGCGAAATGTCAGGAATAAACTCTTCAGGAACATGGCCACATAGCCCAAAAACCTACAAAAATCTATGGATGCCGGCCATGAAAGCCTTCGACTTCAGAGATCATGCCCTCCTTATTGCTCTCCTGGAAAAATTCTGCTCTAACTCTAGAACTATCCTCTGTTATCTGTCTCAAGTGGGGATCCACAAGTATGTTTTCCCCCAAAGTGCCAGCGATATGGAACCAATGGCTTGAGGACCACCACATGTCCATGGCCCATCACTGTCAATGGCATTGATCTAGAACAATATTCCTCGAAGTGACAACCGTTTGACAGCACCTCATCTACTGGTCCCTAGCAAGTTTCTATAAAAGAAAGAAAAATATTGGGCCCCTGGTATCTGCTTGGATTTGGTTCCAGGACACAACTGTGGTTACCAAAATTTGTGGATACTCAAGTCCTATTAAATAAAAGGGCATAGTATAATGGTGTTCTTTATATAAAATGAAAAAAATCAGGTTTGATTTTTGGAATATATATATATATATATAATCCATGGATATGGAGGGCCGGCTATAATTGTATCCAATGGACCTAAATTTACTGCAAGTTCTTGACACTGGGAGAAACTATTGCCTGTCTCTCACAATTTATAGCCTGGGAGAAGCAGTGATCAATGTAATCTGTCTACTATGTCGAATGATAGCAAGTAAAATGGGGTTATAAAATTAGGAAGGTAATAAGGTGGAAAGCATCAGCATAGTTTTGGGGCTTGAGTGTTGCAACAGGACTCTGGAGATCAGAGGACAGTGATGTGTGGTTGTTCTGTGTCTTTCCAACTCATTGCAACCCTAAAGTGAACCTATCATGGATTTTTTTTTTGTTCAGAGGGGGTTTGCCTTTGCTCTTCTCTGAGACTGAGAGAGGACAAATCCAACCAAGAAAACCCTGGGATAAATTTGCTTTAGGGTTGCTAGAAATCAGAAACAACTTAGGCACAGTACAGATCACCCTTTTGCGCCATGCTGGTGCTGATTTTAGAGTTAGGGACTGCACGGCAACCGCATAATCCCTAACCCTAGCACGGCACGGCAGCGTAACAATGGTGGCGTTCCCGTGTACACAGGTGCTGCCATTTTGACGTAAGAAGGCGGTAGTCACTTCCTCTAACTTTTAAATATAACCTCAGTATTAGGCAAGGAAGGAGAAAGGAAGTGTTGGGAGGATTGGTTTATATCTAATAACAGCAATCCGATTGATAGTGGCTAGAAACTGGAAATCTCCAAACACCCCAAGAATAGAAGATTGGGAAAATAAAATATATGAAATGAAGATGATTTATCAGTTATTGAGTGTCTGGCCCTCTTGACAGAAGATATCAAACAAATATATGAAATGAAGGAACTAGATAGGTTAACAGCAATAATAAACAAAAAGGACACAGATAAGTGGGGAAAAGAATGGTCTGCAGTGACATACAAATTAGAAATTCATTATTATTAGTAGTAGTAGTATTATGCTTTATTTATATAGGGCTGTAGATTTATACAATAAAATGGATAAAGTAAACCTGCTCATGGCATAAAATCTAAGAAATAATAGCATAATACATATAAATAATACATAATAATACAGGAAAGGGTACAATAAAGTAAGGCAGGCAACAAATTAAGAACGTCAAATAGCAACTAATAGTCACGCAATGCCTGGGAACGCTTCTCTGGACAGGATGGTCTTCAACACAGTTTTGAAACTAGTTAAAGAAATGATGCGTTCGTGGGGGAAGGAGGTTCCAGGAGTGAGGGGCAGCAAGTGAAAAGGGACGAATCCGGGACGGGGCATAGAAAATCCTAGGATGAGACAGCAGACCTTGACTATTAGAACGGAGGACATGAGTGGGAAGGTGAGGAGACAGAAGGTCTGATAAATAAGGGGGAGCAGCCCATGGAGGGCTTTAAAAGTCAACCACAGGAGCTTATACTTAAGGCATTCAGTTTATAGATAGCTGGTTGAATCTATCTGGATTTGTTAAAAGACAATTAAACTGTATTAATTAAAATGATTAATTAACTTACTTAAAATATCTATTATCTTTACTTATTTATTTCTGAAATTTAATTTTCATTGTCATTTTTCTCTCAGGAGAAAGAGGTAAGATTTTTTTAAAAAAAGAATGGTTCTGGAAAGAAATCACAGGTATTTCTTTTGAGGCATGCTTCCAGGCCTGGTTCAAAAAGACTATCCATTTACAGGATTTAGTATTTGTAATGCTTTGTCAGTATTTACAGTGTCTTTGTCAGTTCTTACGACGACTTTCATGAACTTATCTTGCTTTGCCTTTGCTTTGTCCTTACTTTTCTAAATAAATGCACTTAAAATCCAAGGAAATAATAAGTGTACATTAGGCTTTCTCAGGGGATGCTCTGAAAGCAATGGAAAGTGACCAGGATTAAGGGGTGGCTGCACATCATTTCAATGCATTTTAAACAATTGTTGAACATCTCTCATATCCAAGCTGCTGGTGTCTTCTAGGCTATCTTGGCCCTACAGTTTTAATGCTTACTTTTTCGTATGTTTTTGGGTGTTTTTTTTTTTTTAATTTAAGCCACCTTGAATCCCAATTTTGGGAGAAAGGTAGGATATAAATAAATATAATAATGTTGTTGCTGTTGGTGGCTGACCTGGGATTCAAACCCTGGTCTCCCAGAGTCCTAGTCCAACACTCAAACCACTCCGCCATGCTGGCTCTCTGAAAATCTACCAGTGACCATATGGACAAAGGAGGAGGTGCCAGCCTACAGATAACCCTCCCTATGATCTGAACTAAGACGAGAAACAGAAAATGCAAGCCTATGACTAACATCTTCAACTTCTTTCTCCTGTTTGCCTGATGAAAAAGCCAGTGTGATTTCAAAAGCTTGCAACATATAATTGTGCATTAGGTTGGCCCAATAAAGGTATAATTATTTGGACGTTATTTGATTTGCTATATGGCCAACGTGGCTACCCCTAGATGTTTTCTGGCCAGTTAGTTTCTTCACAGAAAGGGCTACTGCTGACATACCAACCAACCAACCAAGGTTAATGAAACCTACTTATGAGATAATGATGCTATTTGAGTGTTCAGCAGTAATGCTGGACCTGAAATCACACTGAACCCTCTTGCCCCTCACTTTTTACTTAATCCTCCTAGACTCAGAACTGAGAAATATGTGTCCTTACAGATGTTGTTGGACTGTAACTTCCATCAGCCACAGCTAATATAGACAATGGCAGGGGATGGTGGTGGGAATTACTTACCAACATGTGGAGTCCCTCATGTTCCCAGCCCTTGATCTTGCTGAAAAGATTCTGAAGAATTTCAAATTTTATTAATTACTTCGTAACATTTAAGTTGGCTCTAACCTAGAGAGTGTGAGCATGACTGTATCTGTCTGCGACTAGGAATATGCAGGTGCTAGGTTCAGTATTTAATGCATCAAGAAACATTTTCTAAAAATGTGTGTTACACACACTGTGAATAAAGACAGGAGAATAATATGAGCCCCTATGTTTTTTCTGGATAGCAATTCCCATCACTCCCAGCCAGCAAAGCCAATGCTGAGAAATGATGGGGTTGAAGTCCAGCCCTACTATGGATGTTGGATTCCCCCCCCCCCTCCAAAATAGGTCAACAAGCCGGCTAAGATTTTTGTGACCAGTAGATGGCAGACACAGATCATCAAATAGCCCACAGAAGCTAAGTAAGTAGTTTGATTTGCATATTCTGCATCCTCAATTAAGGAAAATGCTTGGTGCATAATTATTTTAATACCTGCAAGAACATTGGTGTTAATTGCACATTTATGAATTTGATTTCTAAAGAGCATATGAGAAATGGCATTTAAATGAGATCAAAGTACTTGTACATGGATTATTTTGTTGTGAACCATAAATAGTCCTGTAGCGTAAATCAGTATCAACTCCATAATGATGAAGAACTAAGGCTAAAAGGAGTGACTTCTCTAAAACTGTCTATCAAGATAAAATTTACACAATATGATAAAAAAGGAAGCATCTCTCAAACAGAAGAGCTCACACCAAAAAAGATCATGACTACCCTTCAGCATTTCCCAAATGAAAACCAGGACACATGCGGCCATACAACATCAGAGTGTGCCAAGGTGGCAAAATTAGAAGACAACACAAGCTAGGAGAGGCTGCAGCAGTTTGCTTTTGACTGAGTCTACTGGGAAAAGTAAGATTCCACCTCCTCCCCCCTCCCACTGAGTTGAATGCAAAATACTTTGCAATTTGGACTCAATTTGCAGCAAGTGAAGTAAGTGGAGGACAAAGAGGGAAAGTCAGAAGAGGAGAAAGAAAAACAGGGACATTTGAAAAACAGCTCAAAAAGTGGGGTGACAGAAGTAAGGCCCATCCTTTACACAGGGTTCCATTACGCTGAAAACCGCATGACAAGGATGAAATGGTGCACATGCCCATGGGGTGCATGTGCCGCCACGCCCGAGTCCCTTTAGTTTCAGTGGGGCTCAAGCATACACAGAATTTGTCTTACGCAGGAGGAGGGCAGGACTGATCCCCCACATAAGACAAGGGGACACTGTATATATGACTAATGAATATAAAGAGACTGGCAGATAATGTTCAGGGAGTCAAACAGGAGTCCTTCAGCACCATCTTCTGAGTTCATCTCTGAATTCAAAGACATGAAACCACTACAGAACAGTCCCTTAATATGGAGTTTAATATGACTCCTTTTCGATTGCCTGGCCATTACCTGCCACTCTCTTAATATTCCAAATTTGGACATGGTTGTGGAACATGTGGTGGCCCTCCAGCTCTAGGGGTTTCTGGATGAGACAGATTATTTTGATCCATTTCAGTCTGGTTGCAGGCCTGGTTATGGTATGGAGACGGCTTTGGATGTCTGGTGGGTGACATACACAGGGAACTGGATAGGGAGAGTGTGTCCCAGTTGGTTCTGCTGGAGTTCTCAGTGGGTTTTCAATAATATAAACCATGGTATCCTTCTGGGCTGCCTCTCTGGAATGGGACTTGTAGGAACTGTTGTGCAGTGTCTTTGAATTCAGGAATGAACTCAGAAAGTGGTACTGAAGGACTCTTGTTTGTCTCCCTGGCCATTTGCATACGGGATCCCACAGTGTTCTGTTTTGTCCCCCACACCGTTTAAAATCTAGATAAAACTACTGAGGGGGTAATCTGGAATTTTGGGGTGCAGTGTCACCAGGATGCAGATGACACTGAACTCTATCTCTCCTTTCCATCTGGTTCCAAGGAAGCTGTGTTGCTACTGGACCAACATCTGTTGTAAGTAATGTACTGACTGAAAGCAAACAAATTTAAACTTAATGCAGACAGGACAGGTGGTCCTAGTCAGTTGAAAGGCAGATGAGCGAATACGGACCTTGCTTGTACTGGAGTTACATTCCCCCTGAAATCTCAGGCTCACAGCTTGGGTGTTCAGGACTCAAGATTGAGCCAGAATGCCCAGGTTTCAGCAGTGGCCAGGAGTGCATTTGCAGTTAAAACTAGTGTGCCAGCTGCACACATTCCTTAAGACATCAGATTGGGCTACAGTGACACATGCCTTGATTACCTCCCATTTGGATTACTATAATGCGTTCAACACAATGCTGCCTTTGGAGACTGTTCAGAAACTCCAGAATGCTGACTAGGCCAGTTAAAGACCCTTGTTAGAACAATTTCTCTGGCTACTGGTTCATTTCCAGGCACAATTTGAAGTGCTGGTCATGACCTATAAAGCCCTATATGGCTAAGGTTCAAACTGTTTGAAAAACCCTGTCTTCCCATATGAATTTGCAAGAATGCTAAGATTTTTAGGGGAAGGCTTTCTTTCAGTCCCATCATCATCACAAGTTCACAGTGAGAACACAAGAGAGATTCTTCTCAAGGGCTGCTCCCATTCTCTGGGAATCCCTTCCTCCGGAGGCTAGGATGGCCCCCTCCCAGGTTTCCTTTCGCCAGCAAGCAAAGACATTGTTGTTTAAGCAGGCTTTTAAATATTAAGCCAGGAAAGTTTTTATTTAGATGTGTATTAGGGGATTGTTTTTCTTGTCATTATTTTCTGTATTTGTTTTAATTCTTGCTGTCACCCACATTTGTGTGACTTTAAAATGATTTTATACTGTTTAATGTGGGGGTGTTTAGTTGTTTTTAACATTTTGTTGTAAATGTTTTAATTTTTTATTTCATATAAATGAATTGAATAAATAAATCAAATGTAACTGAAAATGTATCAAAAATAACACACTAGGATAGTATCAGTAACATGAAAAGACATAAACAAATTATAAAAACAGAATTGCAGGCCTGTAATCCTCATAATATGGACAGCAGAAATTCCTAATCTGTGAGAAAAGCAATAACAAAATGAACTGCTGTGCTTTCATGATATCCAAAATCCGATGGCAGCCTAATAGTGCATCCAGTCTGTTTGAACCTTCAAGTACTGCTTTTTAGTGAATGGATAGTAATAAATAATAGTTAAACAACTACCATTCAATATTTGATCCTACATGAGGTCAACCTGCCTGGTCTATATAGATATAAGTGGGAAAATTTAGAGGAGTTAATCTGCTTTGGCCATGTTTACCTGCTACAACACCAAAAAAGAGTCAGTGTTCAGGAAGGGAGGTTTACTTTGATCTATGCCAACCTGGAGGCTCTTTATCAAATCAAGCTATAGCAACACATACTACAACCTCCTAACATATTTGCCCCATTGGCTACATTAGGGGTTTAGCTACATTAAGGGCAAAAGTCCAAATGGACTCTCAATCTGTTCTGTTCAGGCCACCCCGCTATCTGTTTCTCGACAGGGATATTGGGTATTTGTCTACATGTGTCCCTGCATTTCAATGGTTTGCCACCATTGCCTTTCATCCATCAGAGCCAGACAGATTGCTGCCTGGCAGTCACTCCTATTTAGCCTACAGAAAAGTTTTTCCTACTTGGCATGCAGTTACTTGCTCTGATATCAGAAATGTGGCATCAAATCACAGTGGTGCTGATGAGGGAAAAACCCTTCTGTAACCATTCTAAACACTGAGGTAAATAGTGGCGGCTGCCAGGACACAGTCTGTCTTTCCTCCCCATCTTCCACCTCCAAATCCAATGTGGAAACATTGTCCACACTAAGGAGTTTATCACACAAGGAAAATTGGAAGTTTGAAAGGGTAAGAACCCGTGATTATCCAGCATATAATGCACAATTGTGCAATTGGTTTTCACACGACATTGTGTACAAACTGCTAAGCATTGGACCAGAAATAGACCTGAACCATCAATTAGCCATTTTTGGGAAAATATTGTGAATTCATTTTCGTTTCATTCACAATATTGTGGGTTTTTTTTTTTAGCAATTACGCTAGTGTGAAAGCTATTTGCGGTGTATTCACAGGATTCTCACAATTTTTTGTACTTGTTGCCAGATTTCCCATAGTTCTTTGAGGAGGGATTACTTCTGGTGCTGCTTTGTCATGCCTGGTTGCCGAGAGGAAAGCAGTCTTTTATGCTTTTAAAAAAACGTTCCTATCTTTTGGGTAATGTTTTGTTCTTTTTACTTAGATTGGATACTATTTCTGGGAAAGTAAGAGACAGTACAGTACGTTTTTATAAATAAAATTGTGTAAATAAAATTGTTTATTTCTCTTTGTTTGCTGCCATGTGTGCTCTGGCAGCTTCTGGTGACACAACTAATTCTTCTGTGCACATGCGCAGAAACACAATTCCCAAACCATCAACGGGATTTAAACGCATCTGTGTGAAAACCAAATACACATTCTACCCTCTTTCCTGCTTGAGTAATGAGCCTCTAACGCATTATTGTGTGAAAATTATTTGCGCATTTGCATGCTTTTGTGGGATGAGGATGTTTTAATTATTATAGGGATGGAGGTACATACAGTGGTACCCCGGGATACGAATGCGCCGGGTTACGAATTTTTCGGGATACGAAAAAATCCCATAGGGATTTATTGCTTCGGCTTACGAAGGTTTCTTCGGGTTACGAAAAAACCGCGGCGCTATTTTCCGCCACCGGAGGGCAGCAGAGAGCTATTTTTCCATTAGCGCCTATGGGAATTCGGCTTACGAAGGTATTTCGGGTTACGAAATTAACCGCGGAACGAATTAATTTCGTAACCCGGGGTACCACTGTATGGTCTCTGTGTGATTATACTCCTAAGGAAAGTCCGGACTTTACTGCAAAGTCTGGGGAAAAAACCCTATGAGTTTTTAAAACCTAAGGTAAGATGGCATACCCAGAGTTTGTTGCAGATAGGGCCATACATTGTATGGTCTTTTCACACCAGATTCAGGGATAAGGCTGCACATCATTTGGCCCTATTGTGTCACATTCAAGGGGGTGTTGGGTTTTTTCCCTTGTGTGGACAAGCCCAACATTGTTCTGTTTTTGTTTTCCCACTCTTCAGAAGGCAGACAGCACAGATTTATCCAACCACTACTGGGCAAATACTGACCACTCCTCGCTGTTGAATTATATCCAGCTTTATAAGCTGTAATAGAGACTGTAATTAAGGAAAATGGGTGTGTGGACTTGTGTACAGAAGGACTGAAGCTGAGTGGTAGAGTATGTGTTGTGCATGACAAAGATTCCAAAATCAGCTCCAGTATTATGTTTAAAAACAATCTTGGGGAGCAGAACTGAAAGAGAAAAGCCTCTGTATGAAATCTTAGAAAGCAGGCTGTTGATCTGAGCAGGTGTTAGACCAGATGGACCAAAGCGCTGGCACATGTTCATATAGTGTATCAACAGGTGAAACCTTATGCATACTACAGGCTTGGACTCTTCACACCACAATGAGAAGGGAGGAAGCAACTGTACAAAAGAATTGCTTAAGCAACCACATCCTCTCTTGCTTTCAGGATGTATCTGCACAATTTTTGAAATGTTCATCCTTTGTCGTTCAATAAAAACTTTTAGAATTTACAGAAAGCCTATGTGATTCTCTCTCTCTCTGCAACGCTACTGTTGTCTTGCCTCACAGCTGCACTCCATAACTTAGGGCCCAAAGAAACAGTGTGGACTGGAGTGTGGCTTTGGTGCAGCTTCTGGCCCCTTAGGATGCATGAATCATTAAACAGCATCCTTCCAAAGTGATCCGAAGCAGCTTTATTTTGCCCTGTCTGTTCAGGCCCTTAGTTTTCTACCCCAGAAAAGAAAAGTAAGGGAGGGAAAAACACATGGAAACACCACACCAGCACTGGGTCCTGCTGGGCTGGGGACAGGAGTCATTTGTTACCCCCATATCCTCCCAGAAAGCTCATGCCTTATGCTATTAAACTACTATAATGTGTTTCATGTGGAGCTGCCATTGAAAAGTGTTTGGAAGCTAGTTATGGAGCAGCCATAATGTCATGAGGTGTGCATTTTAGAGACCATATAACATGGTCTTACAAAAATTGCACTAACTTCCAGTTTAAGATGCTGGCCTTGATCTATAAAGCCATAAATACCTTAGGGTCAGGACATCTGAAAAACTACTACTCATATGAACTTGCCCAAAATCTATGATCATCTTTAGAGACCCTGTAAAGTATCCTGCCATCCTGTGAGGCTGGGCTAGTGGGTACAAGTGGCAGGACTTTCTCTGTAGCAGCACCCTGATTGTGGAGCTCCTTCCCAGAGGAGGTCAAGTTGGCTGCATCCCTTCTGATTTTCCACAAGACTGCTATTCTGCTTGGCCTTTGGCTCTTAAAATTATGACTTTAGCTCTTAAAATTAGGGGTGTTCGCGCTGGCTATTTTTAAAAAATACTCTGGGTTTAGAACTGTCTTTATAGAGAGTGTTTTTAAACTGCTTTTTATTTAACATTTTCAAAGTATTTTTATGAAGTATGCATCATCACAGAGGTCCTAATGACTCAAAGGGTGGTAAATAAATGCCTTAAATATTTAGCAAGGTCGATAACAACATCACTAAAAACAAATTAAACCATAAAAAATGTTGGTTTCTAACATCTTTGTCTGATGACCAAGCCAGTGGAGCTACAAGTGCAACATATATTTTTGTGCATTTTGGTTGGCCCCGAAAAGGTATCATAGTTTTGTGGAATAAGAGCAAATGATACAATAAAATTATTTATATCACAACAGTAAGCAGCATAGCCATTTCAAGAGCCAGTTCAACCACTTCTAACGTGGCAGAATGGTATCCAGCTGATCTACTGGTACATGACATGCAGGTACTATTGAGAGTCTATAAATGAGTTCATTGCTTTCAAAACAGATGAAATTGTCTCTGTGATGGATCGTCTTTCAAAACATGAAGCCACTACAAAGGACAGTTTCACTGTGACCTGTGTTGATAAAATATGTGGATTTCGGGGTGCAGTTCTGCTAACAAATGTGACAAGTTTACAACTATAACTTAAAGTTTGTATCATTCTGCCCTCGTTTTTTTACAAACCACTCCAGCTTTCATCCCTGAAAATATATCCTTTAATTAAAAAAATTGTTTTTACAATATGATAGTGCTCTTGGTATTTTTTTTCCTGGTAGCATTACAAGGTTGCACCTCTGAAATTCTAGTTTGTTTTTATAACAAACCAGTATTGTCATTTGTTTAAAAATGACAATTCTAGCATCTGAATGCTAACATTTCTGGCATTTTTTATTATTCTGTATGCTTGAATAAATGAATTAGACATTTTTGTAAAACTGACTACAAAAATGTGATTATTCATAGTAAGTGTGGTGAACTGTAAATTTAAGAGTATTCTCAGAGTGAGAATTTAAATGCTATATTACAAAGCACAAGAGCCAGTGTTTGAGCATTGGACTAGGACTCTGGAGAGCAGGGTTTGAATCCCCACTCAGCTATGAAAACTCACAGGGTGACCTTGCAGAAGTCCCATGCTCTCAGACTCAGAGGAAGGCAAAGGCAAATCAGTTCTGAACAAATCATGCCAAGAAAACTCCTTGAAACCTCTTGAAATCACTTGAAAGCGTACAACAACAACATTCCCAAGGCCACTAACTGATAAATCAGGACTTACTTTTCAGTGTTCTGCATGTCTCATTATCTGTATTTTCAAAGCAGTTTCTTCAACTCACTCTGGACCTGAAGATGAAAATAAAATACAAATAACAATCATATACAAAGCTAAGTTTATACTAATAGTACTGCAGCAGCTGCAGAAGGGCCTGATCTGATCATATACAAATAGGGATGGCTCCTTTTTCTACCTAACATGATAAGATGAAAACTGGAAGAGCTGTAGTATAGGTCAGTGATACATACAATCGGTTTAAACCCCAGCATCTCTAGGCATGGCTGGGCAGTTCCCTTACTCAAATAGATGTGCATTTTTAGCAATACCTAATGGTTACAAAAGCCAAGTTACACATATGTAGGGTTGCCAGTCTGAGATTGTCTCAGGCCCTGAGGTTTCCAGGCCAAATCCAGAGACCTAGGGACAGCTCCTAATGACATCATTAAACACTATGAATTAAATACCAACAACAGTTGCTCACAGCTACTAATTCAGAGTCAACGGACATTATCAAACGATGAAAAAGGACGGGAGAGAAATGGGACGCTCCTGTCCTTATCACATGATTGCACAAAGATTGTCACATGATATCCTGTGATGTCACGCTCGTCCTGTGCAATTTCCCGTGAATAAAAAGTTATGGGACCGTTCCACTTCATTGATGGGAGAAGGATAAGGATGGGACCGTCCCATTTCTCTCCCATCCTTCTTCTGTGTTTGATAATCTAGAATGAGAGAGCGAGAGAAAGAGAAGCATATTTTCTTGTTTGGAAATTGAGACAGAAATCTTAGTTAAAAGAGCTGTTCCTAGATACAGTGAGGGCATTATTCCTTGAGGACACATGATACAGAACATTTAATTTAGTTTACTTGTTGCTATCCATAAGGTGCTCAGTAAAAACCAGCATAATATAGTGGTTTGCGCACTGGACTACAGCTCTGCTCAAACCTCTGTTCAGTCATGAAAACCTACTGTGTGACCTTTGGCAAGTCACACTCTCTCAGCCTCCAAGGAAGACATAGGCAAACCCCCTCTGAATGAATCTTGCCAAGAAACCCCTATGACAGGGTTGCCATAAGGTAGAAACTATTTGAAGACAACAACAAAACCCAGAAAGTGGAGGCAAAACAGAGTAGCTGGTGAGCCCTAGCCATGTTAACTGGGAGGAAAGGAAGATGTTAATTAAATAAATACTTAATTAACATCTCCTTCCCTCCTATAGGCCTTCAAGGTCTAAATACATAGTCTGGGCAAGTTGCAGCAACAAATCAGTAAAAAATTGAATAAAATAGCAAGCAGCTGCTCTACTATTTGCCCTGGTGATTTGCACTTTCCTTGTCCTGAGGCGAATCCAGCAAAACTAGAGAAATATAGCACCGTGTCTCCTGTCTGAAGATAATCCATGAACAGTGGGGACTCAGAGCAAGGCCTTATGTTCTGGCAAAACTAACCACTCTTTCACATTGCACATCTTGCACACTGCACCACACTTTGTAGTGATGCTGCTTTTATTGATATCCCACCTTTTTCCCAGTCTGAGATTGAAGGCAGGTTTGCATATTTACATAACTACAGATGTTAAATATATAATTGATCTACCAGTAAAAGCAGTTAAAAACAAACCATTCAAAATAATAATAAACAAAATACATGAAAGCCCCAAAGCAGTCAACCCTCAAAGAGGTGTTGAAGCAAAAGGTCTTTTCTTGTTGCTGTGTACCTTCAAGTCCTTTTCCAATTTATGGCAACCCTAAGATCTTGGTATTTCCTTGGTAAGTTTCTTCAAAGGGGGGTTTCCTTAGGCCATCCTGAGGCTGACAGAGGGTGACTTGACAAAGGTCACCCTGTGGGTTTACATGGCTGAGCCAAAATTCACACTCTGGTCTCTAGTTATAGTCCAACGATCAAACCACCATACTACACTGGCTACTTAAGATTTTCACTGGCCTACAAAAGGATAGCAAGGAAGGCATTAGTCTCACCTCTCTACAGTGTTGCCAACAAGCCTCAGAGATATTCCCTGGAATGTTTTATCAAAATCCAAAATCCCCCAAATTCTCCAATATTTACCGAAATATTCAGTCAAAATCCCCAGAAATAAATTAATTAAATTCCCTGGATTCCAGGGAATTCCCCGGAAATTGACAATGCTGCCTCTCTTAGCAACACAGTTCCAGAGCTGAACCTCTTCCAAAGCAGCCTCCATGTTACACATCTTAGGAGTTTATCACACAAGGGAGATTCCATAGAAAAACGGGATTTAAAAGATTTAAAGCAGATTAAAAAAATCCCCACAAATGCGGGAAGTTTATCAGACAACGTCACAGTTAAAGTGAAATAATGAGAAGTTAAACTGGACGCAAAGCAGAGAAAACCGGCAGCTTTTTCTGCTTTGTGTTATTTCACTTTGGGGGTCATCCAGTGTGATAAACATCCCTCATTTGCAGGATTTTTAAAACTTTGAATCTAGTTTAAATCCTGGTTTTCAATGGGATCTCCCTGGTGTGATAAACTCCTTAATCATGGTTTAATTCCATGATTGTGCATTATGCTCCAATGCCACAGTTCTGTGGTGTACCACAACCAAGGCACAATGCTGCAAACGCAAAGTTATGCTGCATCTCCTCCATGTGGCATCTGGATTTGATTCCTGACAGTGTCTGTAACGTTAGGTTAAATCTATCAGCAGTGTCTGTCCATAGTCACCTTCAGCCCCCTTCATGATCTTTGCCCAGGGCAGCTACACATCCTCCTTTTCCAAGGCATGTCCTACATTTAAACCTTCTCTGTCCAATTCCAAAGTGTCCTCCATTTTAAGCATGACTAAGAAGCGTAGGCCTGTTACAGACTGCCAAAATAAAGCTGCTTCGGGTCTCTTTGGAGATATGCTATTTAAATGATGCATGGGTCCTAAGAGTCCGGAGGTCGCGCCAAAGCCACACTCCATTCCTAAGCACTGGAGGGCAGCTTTGGTGCAGCTTCTGGATTCTTAGGATGCATGCATCATTTAAACAGCATCCCTCCATAGAGACCTGAAGCAGCTTTATTTTGGCAGTCTGTAACAAGCCATGAATTTACATTTATATTAGTGTTTTTACCTTTTATTTTGCAATGCCCCGCACCTTTCTCGAAGGTCACCCTGTCCTTGCCGCCCTTTCCCTCCCTGTCTTTGCCCGCAGGAACTAGGCCTCTATTTTATTTTACTACCCCTTCTGCCAAACGCAAACCCCACTTGTCTTGCTAGACAGAAAGGCACTTGAGAAAACAGCAGCATGAATTCCTCCTCTTTGTATTTTCTCAAGGAGCACTTGCACAACTCAATTATGCCCGCACGACGAACTATAAGGAATGTCGCCTATTTCACCATGCCTGCATCGGCCAGCGTTATCTCACATATAATGCTCCTCTCTGCTTTCCCCTCGGAGGGAAACCTGCAGGTGGTTGTTGTGTTTTTATACCCGTAGCTTCAATGAAAAAATATTTAAAAATGGAGGTTTGGCTTTTGTGGGTTACTTTAATCAAAGGCACGGTAGCGTCGCACATTCGGAGGCAGACTTCCAGCAAGTGCAAATACATTGCATGGGTGACACAGAACTTGCACCAAATGTGAAACAAAAGGTACAGAGGGACTTTTTTGTGCCCTCTCCTAACCTGACATAGGGAGCTGAAAAAATGATGGCGGTTGTAAACAACTCCCTTGGTTAATTTAAATCTAGGTCCTAAGACAACAAAATATAGTGAGGGGCATTATAATATGACTTGTAAAAAGAAAACCCTACTCACACTCAAGGCTCTGGTATTAAAAAAAACAACAACACTGCCCCTCTTGTCTTCCTATCGGTTGGGTCCTTGTTTAAGGAAGTACAGAGCATTATATTAAAAAGGACAATCCCTCATTCCAGATCCCTTGTTTGGTCATGTCCTCCATTTCGAGCATGACTAAGAACCATGAATTGACACTTATATGGATGTTTTTAGCTTTTATTCGGTTATTTGGTTATGTCCTCCATTCTGAGCATAAGTGAGAAATCCAATATGAAGTCAAAGGCTTTCGTGGCTGGCATCCATAGTTTTTTGTGGGTTTTTGGGGCTATGTGTCCATGTTCTAGAAGAGTTTATTCCTGATGTTCCACTGAAGATGCCAGCCACAGATGCCGGCGAAACATCAGGAATAAACCCTTCTAGAACATGGCCACATAACCCAAAAAACCCACAAAAAAAGTATTTTATGTGAGAAACATGAGTCGACGTTGACTATGGGTGTCGTTGTTAGATTTCTATTTGGTCACGTCCTCCATTTTGAGCATGGCAAGTGTGACTTTATTCATATGAATGTCTTTAGCTTTAGTTTGGTCACATCCTCCATTTTGAGCATGGCAAATATGACTTTATTTACATGAATGTCATTAGCTTTTGTTTGGTCACATCCTCCATTTTGAGCATGGCAAGTGTGACTTTATTCATATGAATGTCTTTAGCTTTAGTTTGGTCACATCCTCCATTTTGAGCATGGCAAATATGACTTTATTTACATGAATGTCATTAGCTTTTGTTTGGTCACATCCTCCATTTTGAGCATGGCAA
>NC_056527.1:78887131-78930662 GCF_019175285.1 Sceloporus undulatus | reverse complement strand
ATATGACTTTATTTATATGAATGTCTTTAGCTTTAGTTTGGTCACGTCCTCCATTTTGAGCATGGCAAGTGTGACTTTATTCATATGTCTTTAGCTTTAGTTTGGTCGCATCCTCCATTTTGAGCATGGCAAATATGACTTTATTTACATGAATGTCTTTAGCTTTAGTTTGGTCACGTCCTCCATTTTGAGCATGACTGAGAAACAGTTCACACTTCTAAGTGCCTTGCCTCAAGGCTATGGCATTCTGGGAGTTGTGGGCCCCACAACAAACTCCAACTCCCAGAATTCCATAGCCTTGAGGCAAGGCACTTAGAGCGGCACCAAACCGGATTATCTCCCCAGTGTGGCTGCAGGAGCCAGCCTGCGCTCCCAGCCCAGCAGGGGCCGCCCTGAGGAGGAGGAGGAGGCAGCAGGGAGGGAGGCTGGAGCCCGGCGGGAAGGAGGCGCGTAAAGGCGCGCAGAGGGCGGCTGAGCGAGGGGCTCCTTTCTCTCATTGCTCCTGCTTTGCCCGCCTCAACCTCCCCGGCTCTGAACTAGGGAGCACTGAGCCCGCTTTGCCTGCCTGCCTTCCTCCTCGCCGGCGGTGGCTGCCATGGCTGGGCAGAGTAGCCCGGCTCTTTCTGCCCTCTCCCTCCTTTTCTTAACGGCAGGTAAGAAAGCTCCACTTGTTCTATAAAAGCAAATGCAAAGGAGGTCTGTCCTGGCCACCCTTTTAGCCCACAGTCAGTGCCACTAAGCATGGCAGCAGGGTCCAAGGATGATGATGATGATGATGATGATAGATCTTGTAGCACCTTTGAGACTCACTGAATGGAAGAAGTTGGCAGCAGGATCTTTCCTAGACTTCAGTCTGCTTCCACCCTCAGATGCATTTGCTATTATTATTATTGTTATTATTATTTAGAGAGGTCTTGTAGCACCTTTGAGACTCACTGAATGGAAGAAGTTGGCAGCATGAGCTTTTGTAGACCTACTTCCTCAGATGCATTTGGTATTATTATTATTATTATTATTATTATTATTATTATTATTATATAGAAAGATCTTGTATCCTCTGAGAAACTGAAAGAAAGAAATTGCAGCATGAGCTTTCCTAGGCTAAAGTCTACTTCCTCAGATGCATTTATTATTATTATTATTATTATTATTATGTAGTGAGATCTTGTAGCACCTTTGAGACTCACTGAAAGAAAGAAGTTGGCAATATGAGCTTTCCTAGAGTCAAGTCTACCTTCCTCAGATGCATTTATTATTATTATTATTATCATCATCATCATCATCATCATTATCATTATCATTATTATTATTAATTCTTCCCAAAATTGGGACTCAGAGTGGCTACTTAAGTTATCTAAGCTTTCTCTCCAGGACGACAAACGTAGAGGAAAGAAAGGACATATAACTATATTATTTCCTGGTTATGCATTTAACCCAGGACTGGGACTCAAGGTGAGAAAGAAAGACAGAGATACAGATTAGAAACACATATATCACTAAAAGCATACAAAACTGTTTGTCCCAAATGTAGTTAACTTAGAATTTAAAACAAGTTAAAACATGTTCAAGAGACAAAGGTAGCACAACCCACTATAAAGAGCTCTTTCCTTATGATCGGTCATCAGTCGCAAGGTAAGCATGAGTCAAGAGTGTGATGCAGCAGCAAATAAGGGCTAATGCAATGGTTAGGTTGTACTGTATTGGCAAAGCCCAAGAAGTAGCCCTATTGTGGGCTATATTTCCGGCTTCATGGGGAAGCCCTCCATATCCACAGATTGAACCATCCACAGCTTAGATAGACTCTTTATTCCTGTCATAGACCAGCGCATGTAAAAAGGAGATACCTATTTATTTATTTAACTATCTATCTACTGTCCACAATTCCAGAAAGCAAACCTTTCATTTGCTGTTTTATATAAGGAACACGATTTATATTTAATGGGACTTGACCATACATTGATTTTTCAGATTCAAGAGCGGTCCCAGACCGAACCCCAGCAAATAGCAGGGCCCACGGTATTACATCCAGTTGTGGTTGCCATGTTTTGCAAAGGATATTGACAACTTGAAATGGGTTCAATGGAGGGTAGATAGAAGATAATTCTTCTTGTTGTGTGCCTCCAATTCGTTTCCGACTTATGGACACTGAGACGAACATATCATGGGGTTTTCTTGGCAAGATTTGTTCAGTGCAGGTTTGCCATTGCCATCCCTTGAGGCTGAGAGAATGACTTGTCTAAGGTCACCCAGCGGGCTTCCATGGCTGAGCTTAGATTCAAACCCTGGCCTCCAGAGTTGTAGTCCAACTCTCAAACCAGTATGGAAAACAAGTCCTACCCAGAAAACATAAACAACTTGGATATACTTAGCCTGGAGAAGAAGAGCATGGGGCGGAGGAATACTCTTCAGATACCTGAAAGGCTGTTATTAAAACATAAGGCTTTACTGGGTCAGGAATCTCTAGCACACTCTTTCCCAAGCTTTAGTCCTACATGTTTTTGGACTTCGATTCCCAGATGCCCCAGCCAGCTTGGTCAGCAGTCAGGCATTCTAGGAACTGAAATCCAAAACATTTGGAGGACCAAAATTTGGGAATCACTGATCCAGCACGATATTCTTGTTTGGTTACTTGATAGCCAGGTATCTAAAGGGCATCCCATAACTGGGGCATGAGTGAAACTGTACCCTCCTCCCACTCATGTTCCCACCATCCATTATATAAAAGCATACTGTCTCTGGCACCGTAGCCCTAGTTTTATGGAAGAAAAGTCAAATATCATGCAATAAAAAACCTGATCCCTTTTACCCAGACTCTAGCCTTATTCTCAAGGACTTGTTCTCTGCTGCTTCAGAGAACAGAAAGAGCTGTAGTGGATTTAAGTTACATGAGGATAGATTTATGTTCCACATTAGGAGCAATGTCTTATTGACAAACAGTTTCAAAGTAGAATCAATTATCTAGCAATGGAGCTGGGCTGCTGGTTGTTTGTCAAGGAGAGGTTATATACACTCATCTTCTGGATATTCATCTGTTGGGGATGCTTTGGTTCCAGACTCCTTGCATGCAGCCAGGAGGTTATGCTCAGTGGCACACAAAACTCACCAACTTAGTGATTCGGAGAGATAAATGAGGTGCTTTTTGGAATACATGAGTTGTCTTAAGATAGCCACTGAATTGCTTAAAAGAATTACTTTCTTAAAGGAAACTATCCTCTCGTCTTATTATCTGCAAAAGAACATGACTTGCAGATTTTCAAATGCCATTTTTTGGCTGGACCTTATTCCCAATAGTGCCAGGTTGTCAAAATATCAACAAGAGATAGTCAGCATTCATGACATGCAGGGTTGACAAGTAAGAAGTAGCTGTTAACACCTTTGAGTTCTGACTAAATACCAAATTATTATCAATATAATCAATATAGATGTCTGTTAACTTAGCCATATATTTTCATAAATTACATGCTGCACTCATTGTGTCTTTGTGAAGGACCCACAGCCCAAAATACAGGATACAAAATACTTGGCACCTTGTTCAGTTGATATAAAAAGAAAAATGTTCCAGCCCCCGACAGGGGAGATCACTTATAATAAGAAGCATCTGCCAGCTATGTAAGGGACAAGCTTTCTGACTCTCAAGTAAGAGTAATCCCTTGTAGAAAGAGATACCTGGCAACCCTAGATTCCAAGCACACAATGCATACAAGGAAGTAAAATCAGTGGCTCTTTCTTTCAAAGATTTGATTAAAGGTTATATAGTGTATAGAATTTGCAGGAAGAAGGAAGGAGGAGAGAAGGTTGGGGAAAGTGAAACTTAAGTTGTACAAAAGTGGCTTGTGTGTTGACAAGTCAGACAGCGAAAGCAGAAATAGAAGCAAGGGACCTATATGGTATTTTCCACTGCTATTTAAACCATGCCATTATAAAGTAGTTGGCTCTGTATAAATTCAGAGACCAAATATGTCAAAATGCCATTGTCTAAATAGCAATGGAAAATGGAATACACTGTACAGGTCCCCTTGCTTTTGTCTCTCTTCTCTTGTTACGTGATGGTATCTCAAGAGACACACACACACACACACACACACACACACACAAACCACTGTTCCTAGTTTCCAGTGTACAGTCTGGAAAAAACAGTTGAGTGTTTATGAAAATTTGCATTAAAGACAGTCACTGGTAACATATTTTTTTAAAGTCTATGTCTTGTTTGCAAGGACATCTATCAGGTACATTCATCAGCATGGACTGTTGTTGTGGTTATCTGCCCTTGAATCGGTTCAGGCTCATGGCGACCCTGTGGATGAGACATCTCCAAGAATCCCTGTCCTCCACTGCCTTACCCAGATCCTGCAAGCCCTTGCCTATAACCCCCCTGACTGAATCTATCCATCTGATTTGTGGTCTTCCTCTCTTTCTTCTATCCTCTACCTTTCCTAGCATTATTGTTTTTTCTAGTGATCCATGCCTTCTCATTATGTGGCCAAAATACGACAGTCTCATCTTGATCATCTTTGCTTCCAAGGAGAGCTGTGGTCTGATCTGTTCAAGAACCCATTTATTTGTCTTCTTGCCTGTCCATGGTATTCTCTAAGTACTCTTCTCCAGCACCACATTTCAAATGAGTTGGTTTTCTTTCTGTCTGCTTCCTTCACTGTCCAGCTCTCACATCCATACATGGTAATTCGGAATACAACAGCCTGAATGATTCTGACTTTAGTACTTGGTTGTATGTCTTTGCTCTTCAGTATCTTTTCCAGTTCTTTCGTAGCTGCCCTTCCCATTCCTAGTCTTATTTCTTGACTGCATTCTCTATTCTGGTCAATGTTTGATCCTAGATATGGGAATACTTTAACTATTTCAATTTCCTCGTTGTCTAGATTGAATTTATGTATAGTCAGTCAAAGTGACCCATTCCTGTCCATTTTAACTCACTCCTAATATTACTATACAGTATTCATACGTTCCATTTCCTTCTTTACTATGTCTAATTTCCCCTTGCTCATGCTTCTCACGTTCCATGTTCAAATTACATGTATACTGCTACTTCTAACTATGCTTGTTTTATTGGATATGCTTTCTGTCTGGCCTCCCCTCTCTCTAGCTGTTAAATACTCACTGTGAGCACTATATTCAAAATTTGTTGCTATGTACTGCAAGAAGCAGTCTGAATGTATTCCATGTTGTGAACCATTACTAGTTTTTGGTCACAGTTAGCTTTCTTTTGCATAATGCCTTGTATGGATGAATAACAAAAATATCCCATCTTTGTGAAGTCGAAGGCTTTTATGGCCGGCATCCATAGTTTTTTGTGGGGGTTTTGGGTTATATGGCCATGTTCTAGAACAGTGATGCCGAACCTATGGCACGTGTGCCAGAGGTGGCACTCAGAGCTCTCTCTGTGGGCACATATGCCGTCGCCCCAGCACAGAGTTTGCTAGAGTTTGTTTCAGAAAGCAAGAAGGGCATGGCACTTTGCAGTAAATAAGTGAGTTTTGGGTTACAGTTTGGGCACTCGGCCTCTAAAAGGTTCACCATCACTGTTCTAGAAGAATTTATTCCTGACGTTTCACCAGCATCTGTTTGGCATCTTCAGAGAACCCACAAAAAACTATATCCCATCTTTCATTGTAAACCCAGGCAGCAGTGAAAATATGACCTGAAAGACATAAAAATACAAAACAAACCATTGCAGTTTACTGAATAGAGTTTCATATTCTAACTGTGCAGCTATAAACCTGTTATCAGTTCAGGCACTCCAACAGAAACACTTGAAAAAAACATATTGAAGAGTCACTTCACTGTTTATGACAGTTGCATTTGCTGTGGTTCTACTCACGTTCCCTATAATAAAAGCACATAATTTGATATACAGAGGTTGGTCTTCAAACCAGGTTGAAAATCAAGCAATTCCCAGCATTCCTCAACATTGTCTATGCTAGCTAGGGTTCCTGAGAATTGCAGTCTTCAACCACATCATTCCCACTCCTCCTCTAAATAAATAGAGGACATCTACTGGAAGCTGCAACTGCTTGTAGTATAAAGTTTTGTGAATTTATTCCACCTGTATAACTACTGGAGTCTGAGAGCTATGTCTCATGTGGTGTTTACCAATTGTTACTAGCTAGTAGTTGCGTGGCTAGGATTTGTGATGAGTCTGGGTCTCAGAAACTAACTGCCCAGTTCTCATTCAGGAAGACACAGAATCCTAGAGTTGGAAGGACCCCCAAGGACCATCAAATAAAGACCCATTAGCTTAACAAAAGACTGACCCGTGGAAATGTTAATAAAAGGGGGTAAGAAATATTAAATTATCTCACACTTTTCATGTGGGGAGAAAAGTAATTTTATTGCCCACCATTCTTCAGGCAGGAGAAGAATTATTCTGTCATTTCACAACACTACCTGTGCCACCCCCCCGGATCTTTTCACCAACCCCTTTGGGAATCACAGATTTAACTAATGTTAGAAGAGCTATTGACTTTTTATTGGACGTTCTGTGCAGTCTATTTAAGTAGTAACTACACCCAAGGACAATTGCTTTCAGTGTTCCAAAGCAGTAAACTTCCATAATGCATTTAAGATCACTGCTGCAGTGCAAAGTACACATCAGTATGTTTTCCTCATTACAAACAAGTTGATAGACTTACTGTCCTACCTATTTATTGTTTGCTTTTAATTGCTGTCAAGTCAATCTTGACTCATGGCAACTCTGTGAATGAGACATCTCCAAGACTTCCTGTCCTCCATTGTTCTGCTTAGTTCATGCAAACGCATACCCATGACCTCCCTAATAGAGTCCATCTATCTGGCATGAGGCCTTCCTTTCTACTTTTCCTTCACCTTTCCTAGCATTATTGTTTTTCCAGTAAGTCGTGCCTTCTCATGGTGTTTCCAAAGTGTGACAGCCTCAATTTTGTCATCTTGGGTTCCAGGAAGATTTCTGGCTTGATCTGATCTAGGACCCATTTATTAGTCTTTTTGTCTGTCAAGAGGATCCTCAGCATTCTTCTCCAGCACCACATCTCAAATGAATTGACTTTCTTTCTTTCTTTCTTTCTTTCTTAACTGTGCAGCTCTCACATCCATACATGATAATAGGGAATACTGACTTGTATGATTCTAACTTTTGTGCTCAATTGTATGTCTTTGCATTTTAGTATCTTTTCTATTTCTTTCATAGCCACCGCCCCTTCTTAATCTTCTTCTAATTTCCTGGCTGCAATCCCTGTTGCTATTAATGTTTAATACCAGGTATGAGAGTTCTTTTGCTATTTCCATTTCTTCATTGTCTAGGTTGAATTTGTGTAAAAGTTCTGTGGTCATTAGTTTTGTTTTCTTTATGTTCAACAGTAAGCTTGCCTTTGTACTTTCTTCCTTGATCTTTCTCAGTAGTTTTCCAAGTCTTTGAGGTTTTCTGCTTGTATTATAGTGTCGTCTGCATATCTTACATTGTTGATTGTCCTACCTATAACACCCACTAAATACATGTAACTGAAAGCAGCCAGCCGTAGAGCAGAAGATCAAAATGTCAGTCTCAGTACTGAGAAAATTGTCATAATTGAGTTTTGATGTACTGTAGATGGAAACCAAGGGGTTTACAGGTTCCATCTTCTTCTTTGACCCGTGGTATGGGCTGATATAGTTCATATGGTGTAGTGACTGTAATTTCCCAAGTATGTATCAATTCAATTCACTGCTGGAAGTTCAGTTGACTTTAAAGCAGCTGTGAAACAGCTCTGATATTTACTGAAGCAGCAAATCTGGGATTTATTTGGAAACTTTATCATTTCCTATACATCATTTTCTGGATTTAAATTGTTAACAGTTGTGAACCTGCTCTTAGCAGACACCTCAGTGACTTCTGCTTAACATTTATTTTTCCACCGCAAAGGACAATAACAGCAGCTCTCAGAGTTTAGGGTAGATGTAGAGAAAAGTACTGGGTAAGAGGGTTACATATCATTACCCTTACGACTGGTCTTTCAGTCAAAACTGGATCCCCTCATGGCCGCTTTTCTTTAAAAAGGTGGGAAAGTCCAATTACAGAACTCCTGAGTCTTACCTTCTGTGCCCTGAGGGAAGTTTGAGAAAACTGGCAGAGGAAAGAGCTTATCAGTAGCTGCAGGACTGTGGGATCTTGTAAACTAGTGGATCTCAAACGTCCTAATGCCACGACCCTTTAATAAAGTTCCTCATGTTGTGGTGACACCCAACCATAAAAATATTTTTGTTGCTACTTCATAACTGTAATTTTGCTACTGTTATGCTATGCTTTCTGATGGTGTTAGGTGACCCCTGTGAAATGACCCGCAAAGGGGTCATGAGCCACAGGTTGAGAACCGCTGCTGTAGACCCTTTTCTGGTCTAACCAGCCACATCTTTGACTGGAGGGTTCTAGTCTGGTTGCTTTTTGTGAAGCTTTTGTCTGTGCACTGTCTTCAAGACAGATGTATAACTTGATTTTACATCTCCCAGTGGCTAGTTTATAGATTTTTGATAGTGCTTTCAAAGTAATGGCAGTCTCCTCCCAATTATTATGCTTGTTGTTGCGTAATTTTGCCGTTGCCTGGGAACAGAAAGGTTTTCCTGCATGTTGCCATAATTTGGGGTCATTTGTCTTTTCCTTTGTTGTGACAGTATTTACTGTTTTGGTATAAAGCAACCCTGGCACACAGGACTTTCAGCAAGACTTGAAACAAGTCTAATTTGATGAAAGGTGTCCAGTAGTTTCTACTGTCAAAAAATGTTATGTAAACTCACTTGAACCTTGTTCTTTGCTAATAAAAAGGCAAATGAAGTTCATGGCAGTGGACATGTATGGGCTGTGTTTGTCAAATCTTTCTCTCCAATTATCTCCAATTATCTTTTGTTGTTATTTATTTTTTGGTGTACATGGCACTATATAAATACAGAAAACTAAAACAGATAGACATATCAAAGATATATAACTTAATCTGACATTGTTAATCCTTTCATACATTTAGAAATCTGCCTGGAAATGTCACAGATCTGGGGCTACTCCTTTCATTTCTTTGTTTTTTGCCTCCAGAGTTTGCAATTTGTTTTTCTTCTTGCTATAATGCACGTGTATGGATATGTATACCTGCCACCTGAGAATAATATTAATGTATTTGACAAAGTGGGCTGTAGTCCCCAAAACTTGAAACCACAATAAAATGGTTGATCTTGTTATTTTATGACAAGACATTTCTTTGCAATACTATTCTTACACTGTGTAAGATATTACAGCATGAATTACATTGGAGAATTTGAAAATATAATAATAAAGGGTAATAGGTGTAGTGTACAACATTACCACTTCCCAGTTAAGATAGTTTCATAGCAACTACTGTAATTAATGGCCAAGATCTGAAGGAGAATAGTGAGGAAACCAAATAGCCTCCTGTGGGAGGGAGTTCCACAGCCTAGGAGCATGCACCAAGAAGGCCATCTCCCACATTCTCCCAAAAAAATGGCAGTGAGAATGGTGGACCCTAAAAAAAAACCCAATCTCTGAACTTGCACAGAGTCATATGTGGTGTTATTGACTTTAACATTATCTGTATTCAAGCCACATAGCACTTTATAAGTCATAATGAACATTCTGATATTATACTGTGGGGATATGTCAGTAGGAGAACCAACAGGAGGAAATTGCATCTTAGACAGCAATCATGATTGTAGGTGCTCAGCCCTTTGGGTTCAATGGAACGCTCCCATGTTGATATCTAAACAGTGATATGCTTAATTTCCATTCTGGATTTTAAATTAATCTAATATGGTAAGTGTACTAAATTTTAACTCCACCTCAGCTATTTATAAAAAGCTGCAGCATTTTAAGAATATAAGAAGAGCCGCATGGATTGAACCAGAAATGTCTGTAATCCTGAATTTCATTTACACACTGAATAACTTATATATAGGACGTGAATGCGGCTGCAGTCTCCATTTGACATTCCTCAGCAACTGAATTCAGAGACATACTGCATCTGATATTAGTGGCAATATATACAGTAGTCATCATTGCTAATAACAATTTATAGCCTTATCCTCCATGATTTATTCAGTCCTCTTTTAAAACTGCCATGTAGTGGTCCTCACTACATCCTGGGGTAGCAAATCCTTATGTTGTATGTAGAAATATTTCTTTTTATCTATCCTTATATCACTCCTTATTTAGTTTCAGTGGATGACCTTAGATTCTAGAATTACAAGAAGAATCTTCTCATCTTCTATCACTGCATCAGGCTTAGTTTTGTATGCATTTATCATGCCTCTCCTTCCATTTCTTCTCAGTTAAACCATATATTTGAATAAGGGCAATTTTATTTTCAGTGTGGAATGTGCCTTCTGTTGACAGTGGGTCAGCATTTTCATCAAGCCGTCTGTCACAACTCCAAGATCCTTTTCCTGGTTAGTCGCTGCCAACTGAGATTCATACATTATGTATCAATATATATGTGGAGTTAGGAGTCCACCTTCCCCATTCACATTATCACTTTTCACTTGCTTATATTGAACTTCATTTGCCTTTTTATTACCTGTTTCTCTCAATTTAAAGAGATCCTTTTGGGATTGAATTTGATCCCCTTCCCCACTGTCATTCCCTTCTCCTTTTGTGTCATGTCTTTTTAGATTGTAAGACTGAGGGAACCGTCATATTAACAGTTGGTAAGCCACTCTGTGAGCCTTTGTGGGTGGAGAGCAGGGTAAACCGTATGTACTCATGTACAAGTTGACCTCATGTATAAATTGAGGGAAGTTTTTAGGGTTTTGACATGACCCGTGGTAAAACTTAGGGGCACATAACAGAGAATGTAAAGGACGAAACAAAAGGAAAACGCCACTTCCCTTCCTTCTCCATCTCTGGACTTCTTCTGACCACCAACCATCACTTCCCTGGTGCTGGAGGAAAAGGTTTTAGCATCAGATTGAAAAGGAAAGGAAAATGGAGGGAAAATGGTTGGTTGTCAGAGAGATCTAGAGGAGGAGGATGGCGAGGAAAGATTTTAACATCCAGCTGAGAGAGGGAAGGAAAGTGGAAGGAAAATGGAGTTTGGTGGTCAGAGAAATCCAGAGGAGGAGGAGGAAGAAGAAGATGGGGAGGGAAGGTTTTAACATACCATTGAGAAGGGAATCACCTCTTTCACACACAGACACACACTCCCTGCCTCAGCAGCTCTTTCAGAGATCACTGCCAGGCATGGAGAAAGGCATGAGGCAGAGATTCTATCAGGACCTTTCTAAGCAGTATTACAGTATTCATCTGTATATAAGTTGACCCAGGGTTTTAGGATCAATTTTTGGGCATATTTTTTACTTATAGTCAAGTATATATGGTAAGTACTCTAAATAAATAAAACAAATAAACTCTTCATAATCCATTTTTCTTATAACTACCTTGAATAATTACTGGCTGTTGCTGACAGGTCTCAGTTTACACTAGAGACACATTCTTTAACTTGCAATGTAAATTGAGACTTGATGTAAAATGGGCAGAGCCAGTTCCCTAGGAGCTCATAGGAGCTTGACTCAACCTTCTATCCTTTTGTAGATCAGTAAAATGAGTACCCAGCGTGTTGGGAGTAATTGTCTTACAGATTGCAAACTGCTGAGTTCAGTGATAAGTGGTATAGAAATGTAAATGTTATTGCTGTTGCTACAGGAGGTCACTGGAAATGAGGAGCTGTGTTCCAACAGAGCCGAACTAGCCTCAAAATTAGATTTTTTCCCCAACCAGTTTTAAAGGCTTTTAAAGCATAAAACATCACAATTGAAAACAACTTTTCAAGGCTAGAGAAATGTGCACCTGTGATCCAGAAGGACCAGAAGAAACACTAACTTCAGATACCAAGGTGGTTTGGTTGAGGTGAGCTGACATCTCATTAGATAATAGTTCCTCTTCAAAGAAGCATACAGACATTAGAGTTTATCAGACAAGGTAAATTGGAAGTATAATCCAATGGCAATCAGAACGCAATCATGGGGTTTAACGTTATTGCGTGATAGACTACCACATGCAATTTTGGGCAATGGGAAGTCAGTCTGAACTCAATCATGGAGTTTCAAGTTATTGTGTGAGAGGTGATCACATGCAATTTCAGGCAACGGCAAGCTATTTTCGGGCAATGGGAAGTCAGTTCGAACGCAATTCGAATTCACGTAAATTTACTGAACTAGCAAATTCATGTGAATGCGTTCTGGCCCCATTTGTTTTCATTCGAAATTAATAGAAATTCCTCTGGTGTGATAAACTCGAAAGAGCATCTGGTGAGAAGTGTGTCCTTCTGTTGTGCATTCTCCCTCAGGCATCTCAAGGGGAGAAAGCATGTCAGGCAGACAAAGATAGCACATCCTCTGCTATGCCCTCTCTAGCAGGATTGCCAAGTGAAGAAAGTAGATTCTGGTTGCTCATCACCACACCTAAGCAAGGAGAAGAAACCCTTTCCATCCGCATCAAGATTCCAGTTTCTTCCTCTGGCAGACAGGCAAAGGAAACCCCATTCCTTCCAGCAATGCCAAGTGCAGTTGCTTGATCCCTTTCCCCAACCTAGAGTGGTAAAACAAAACCAAGTTGGTCATCTTTTCTTACTGCTCAAACTCCATATCATAAATCCAAACAGAATTTATCTTGTGTTCTCACCTTATTCTTATTCTCACACCTCTCCTTTCTTTCTCTCCTACCTAACCGAACTAACTGTAGAGACATTATGCGTGAAGACTATTTCTGGAGGAATGTTAGAAATAAGAAGTTTTGAAAATGAAATTGGGGCAACACAAATTTAGATTTGCCAGTACCACCAAATGTGACCACCTATTACTAATTTCTAACACAATATTATTTCTGTACTAGTTAAAAAGTACTGGTCTCAACACAGATCCCTGGTGGATCCCATTACTTACGTCCATGGCAAGAAGTGCCAGTTGACTTCTGCTGTTTGCTTTCTATTCTTTAACCAGTTAATGATCCATTTGAAGACTTTTCTTTTTATCCCATGACTGCTAAGTTTGTTCAGGAGCCTTTGGTAAGGGACTTGGTCAAAAAAGTCAAAGTAAACAATTGTTAAGCAATGCCTGTTTAGTTCTTGCTAGCTATCATTGTAACCAGCTCTATGCTCGGAAAGACTTTTAGTACTGTATATTGTTTAGTTATTCTGTAACTTAGCTTAAACCTTCTAATGGAAAAAATTCACCATGGATGAAGCAGGCAGCTATTGTTTGTTCAAATAAATCTTGGCAAAGGAGAAGAGCCGTTTGTCCATGCAAAATGTTTGTGGAAAGGCAATGAAGTGACTTCATTATATAAGTATCTACTTATATCCAGTAAGTATATGTTCATTTGATCATGAGATCTTGAGAATATATTTTATTTTTGATTAAGGCTTGAATGAAGTTAGTCATAACTTAATAAAAATAATAAACTGTTTATTTATAGCCCGCTTTTCCTGAGAGATCAAAGCAAGATCAAACTTGTGCTCCTGATTTCCCTGAAGTGAGAGGAGTAATAATGCAGAAAAAAGAAATCTTCTCTATTTTTTTGTTTTGTTTTATTCATTGAACCATTTTTATAGCACTCTTCAATATCAGTTTGCAGGGAGTGTATACAAAATCACCATACAATGAAAGTCCAGCCTAACTGAAAAATAATCATCGTAAAAATAATTGTCATGTAATGACAACTAAAAGCTGTATGAGACCCAGTTCAAATAATTGTTAAAAATGGAGCGAATAACAAAAGCCTCTGCCTGGCGCCAAACATATCTATGTGGGCATTAAATGAGTTCCTCTAGGGAGAATTAATTCCAAACACAGAGCGCGACAGCTGGAACTGCCCTCTCTGCCTTACATCTCACCTCAAATAGTAGGAAGCCTCAAGAAGAGCATCTACAAGAATGGCATGCAGAATCATTCTCGCACTGTGTGTGCAACAGTACAGAAACTAGATTCATTGCTTGTGTATGCACCACATTGAAGGCAACAGATCAGTGAAGGTGTCATGGGTTGTTTAAATGCAGCGTGACTACTGATTCCTTTAAACGTGTTGCTTAAGAAAAAGCCATTTTAAAAGAGTGACAGAGCAGCACTAGGAGTATGGGGGTTTGGGTTTGTGACAATGCAGGGGCCAGCCAATCATCTCTGTATACAACAGATCTCTGGGCAAATTAACAGAACCAGTTTTCTGAATTCTCTGGGGGGGGGATGTGTGTGTGTGTGTGTGTGTGTGTATGTACAACCATATACATATTCACATATATTGGGGTGAGAACTACATTCCCCTAAATATTGTTGGATTACAAGTTCCATCAGCCATAGTCAGTGATAAAAAAAAAACCATGGAAATGGCAGTCCAACAACATTTGGGGTCCCATGTGATTTGCACCCCTAATATTAATGGTAAATGTGCTTCCACACTGTCCTGTACTACACAGATTCACAGCTTTGAGTCCCACTGTTGGAGGGGAAAGTGGGATTTAAATGAATAAAATTAATTCTGTATGCCTCTGTGCATATTTAAGTAATTAAGGGTCTCTACATTGTAAAAATATGAAACGTAACTGTGCTGCAGAGACAGAAATGGTAAAGCTTATGCCACTGCAAATAAAAATCTGGTTTTTGAGAAATTTCTAGACCTCGGGGCTACAAAACTGTGTTTGGAAGTGGGTGATAATGGTTGTAGAAATAGTAGAATACTGCATTTTGTATATGCACTGAGTATGTTTCCCTTGCTACTTGTTATAACCCTCCTCTAGAGTTTTGCCATCATATGCAGCATTAAGCCAGAGATGGACTGTATGTCCCATGGTCACATAACCTCAATTTATTCAGATGACAATGAAGTGTGGGATAGTGTAGATCCTGCAACCATACTTTCAAAAAATATGAAGTGAACAGAGAACATGCTAGAAGACATCCATAGATGGTTTTATCTAGCCAGCAGTTCTGTGTATGCAGTATAGAAACATGCTAGGTTAGCATAACTGAAACTTACAACTGAACCTTTTATTTAAAAAATACTACAGCTTTTTGTCACCATTGTTGTGACAATGTGGTATATGAAAGAAGCCCCTTAAAAAGATTGCAGTTACCACAGCAAATGGATTTTATTCTGAATGTACATGTCAGGAAAAGCAGCTTTGGGAAGATAATGGTGTGAGCTACTTTGTCATCTTCTGGAATTTTGACACTTATGGCTGCATGCCTCTGAACATATTCAAAAGGGGAAAAAAACTTCCTAAAGGTCAGTCCTCTTGAACATAGAGTGCCTTTCCTTTGTCAAATGTAATGGGATTGTTTTTAAATCACTGCTTGTTTCTGCTCCTGCTCTATAGTTATCTGTTGATTTTGCTATTGTTTTTAGCGTGACGTCTATAAGCTGTGCTGAAGGGAGGGGAATGACTTATTAAATAAATACATTGGCTCCAGTGGGTCAGAGCAAAGCCTGTCATTAGGGATAATACAATGGTAGGGGGGGGAAACCCTGACTTGTACCCCTGACAACAAGTGGCAAAGCCAATATGAGACCCACTTTCTTTTCTGCAACTCCTTGCTATATATTATAATTTGTTGTACATCCTGCCACCATAATGACTAGAATTTTCTTAGTTTTATTGGGGGGACATGGTTGCTTTCAGTGACTAAACATTTCCATATACCTTGTACATAAATGAGATACCAGCACTTGGTGTGTTATAAACACACAACACCGAGCAGCATTTATTCGTTCTCAACCAGCCGGTATAGGAAATCGTTATTTTTAAAGCCTAAGATGCTAGTTTTTATTTTATTTTCTGTTTGGAATAATAAAGTAGCTCAGATCCCTGTAGGCTACAAATGTGATTTAATTATGACTTTAGATTTTGGCTTGTACACTTTAAAAATAGATTGCGTTTTGGAAAGAAGGGGGGCAACATTTTAGAAGGACCTGATGCTGTAAACAACTATCTTAACAAGATCAGAGTTCATGCTGAGATAAAAAGCTACAAAATAAGCCAGCAACTCTCATTATGTGTTTAAAAACCTAACTGGGGCCCTCTTGTTGCTTTAATGTGGAGACATGTGACAGTAAGCTAGGAAATTGCAGGAATCAGAAGCCTGATGACTGGAAACTGAGAGCACTGTTGTTCTGTTTAATAATAATAATTTAATAAGATGTTCCACATTTAATGGAGTTGCTTTAGTGACAAGACATTTCAGGAAATGAAAGATGTAGCCCTGCATTCAGCCAATGTTTACAATTTCACCTTCTTTCACCTTTAGTATACTCATTTCTTGAATTATTATTCAGACCAGCAAAGGCACAGTACTACCCTGTCTTCTCTGTTCAGAATTTGGCTGCACCAGGCAGTTTCCCTGTACAAAATCTGGAACAGTATGGTGGCAGCAGAAGTACAGCACTATTTTCTGGCCGATCCTGCCCTTAGATCAGTTGTGGACAGACTTTAAGGTACTTCCTTGTGTTTGTTTTTTCCATGGCCAGTTGCAAAATAGAAGCTTCCAGGTGGAGCCAGTCACAAAGTGGTGGCTTGGAGCACAGCCAGCTTGCAATTACCTGCTGCATCCTATGATGAGCTTTATACACTTTGTGATCTGCCTCTGTTGCTACATGATTTATATCTGGGAGCTTCTAATATTCCCCCCATCCCATAGAAGACTCATCATGAAAGTGGCATAACACCCCAATCCAGCCCACCCCTTTGATTGTGGAAATACATGTATCCTATTGCTGGGTAGATATGAATTCAGTAGGACCTTTGCGTGTTGACTGTCAGCATTCTACCCCCAGTTGACTTAGACCTAGAATAAGAGTCTTGCAACCTAGCCCCTGCTATGATTGCAATTGGCACTCAAAGAACAGAATTACAGTGGGCCCTTGCTGTCCGCTTGGGTTTGGATCCAAGACCTGCCATGGATACTAAAACCCAGGGATGCTCAAGTCTCATTAAACACAGTGACATAGTGAATGGTGTCCCTTCTATAAAATGCCAAAAACTAGGGTTTCTTTTGGAATTTACATTATTTTTAAATATTTTCAAGCCTTGCATGGTTTGAATCCATAGATAAAAAATCTGTGGATACAGAGGGCCGCATGTACTGTTATTGATCACTATTTGGAGATTATCAGGATATTAGTCTTGTAGATTGCTGCCCTTCATGACCTACTAAATAGTTGATGCATTATGAAGCTTCACATTATGCTCAATAATGTTTGGAGCCTTTGTTCTTCTTCTCCCCTCTCCACTCCATTTATCAATGATAAGTGCCTACTTAAATGAGAGTAAGCCTTATTGGACCACATGAGATGTGCTTCTGGATAAAACCCAAATGTTTGGATCCATAGGCTCATTCTCACAGAGGTGCAGGGTCCATGATGAGGGAGGGAGGGTTGGAGGAAATGGATCCAAGCTCTTGGGACTCCCCTCAAGTGGGCCTGCAATCTTATGCAGTTGACATGTTGCCTGACTCTTAGATTAAAATCCACCTGGTTAAGAGTGGCAAGCCTTCAAAATATTTAGGATACATACCAACAATGCAGACATGGGGGATTTTGTTGCATTCAGACATTCATTTCTGGATTTCTTAAACTGAGAGATGGATTATTCATTTGGTCAAGCATACAGTTTCTGTGACTCTTCCTTTGAACAAGCAGATGGACAAATGAGGAAGTATTCCATTAACTAGAGTTAGCTATTTCATCTGAAGTGGGAATGTCTAGTAGTTTCAGAATGAGCAAAAGTATAAAGCCATGGTTTCAAACTGACTTAATATCTTGACTTCTTCTGAAGGCATAAATCAGAGTTACCTGTTCTGACTGTAATGGGAAACTGTAATTAATGAAAGACTCCCAGATCTGTTTGCCACTGTGGAAGGAGGAGCACATGCACTCACTTGGCTTATTCATATCTAAACTTTCTAAGTTGAGATACACGAACAAGCCCATTATATAGTGGAACATCTGTAGTTGTTCCCACATAAGTTGTACTTCACTGGAAGCCACAACTTTTCTGGATCTCTGTTGAATGCATCTGTTTGCTCCATGTGTTAAGAAGAGCTATCAGTTACATTTTTCAGTATATACCTAAAAATATAATGTGTGAACCAATTCCTGGTTACATACCAGTGAGTTGCAGTGACTATGTAGTCAGGGAGAATGAGATTTTTTTTCAGCCCCAGAGGGTGGCAAAGACAAACGTTTGCTGAACAAATCTTGCCAAGAAAACCCATGACAGGTTCACATTAGGGTTATTATAAGTCAGAAATGACTTAAAGACACAGAACAATGAACAACAGGACTGTAATTATGTTCAGTCAAATATGGCTACAGCTTTTTTCCCCATCAACATGAGAAGGTTGGACCGTAAAAAGGGAGAATTATATCATGTGTTTCCATCTCTCTTCTGCAATTAGACTTCTGAATATCTGAGGAAGGCTTGACTCTTTCTTGGTCTGAACAATTCTGTGAGTTTTAGTCCAAGAAAGTAACATTTCTGAGCTGATAGCATTGTTAGGTTCCTGGCTGAATCTTTACCACTCCACAGGCAAGAAGCACTTGTCAAAATTTCAGGTAATAGCCATGGATTTTAAAAGGACAGCGATTTTCAGTCAGTGTACCTAACTGATGGGTTACAAATATGTGACTAGATCAACCTTTCAGAAGATGAACCCCTGTCCACAGAATTGGTAAGCAGCCTAAAGTGAACTGTACATTTTAAAAATGCTAAATGTAAGACCTGTCTTCCTCAATTAGCTCCAAATCTGCATAATACAGGCAAAACAATTCTGTATGGTTTCTGTTGCTTTTCATAATTAAATCTTAGAATTTGTACTACTTCTAAATAGCAAAGGTCAAGGAACCAAAAGCCCAATTTTCTGTCTGCTGAAAGCACTTTTCAGCAATGTTTTCAGCTTTTAAGATTCACAGGGGCACTGTCCATACTCAAGCGTGTTTTAATATTTAAATGTCAGGAAACTTGTTTTAGTTTTTAAATGTCAGGAACCTGATTCCTCTGGTCAACCCTCCCTTTACATGACTCAAATACAACATATACAACACTGGTCATTGTTAACTTAGCTGACTGGCTGTGGAAGAATTGCATGTTAAAAGCATAGTTAGGCTGAAAGTAGTGTTGCTGCAGTCTGCTTGTTAAAAGCCTATTCATAGTGGAAGCATCGTACAAAAACAGGTCATATCCTGCCACATCCATGGCTTGCGTGTAGAGTTATCAGCTGACTTGTCACAGTGATCTGATGACAGAAAACAGAGCCCACTAAACTCAATAGAAAGGGCCTGGCAGTGAAGCTTATTAACATGGTGATGGGACATAATCTTTCAAGCCGCAGCTGCCCAGAACTGTGGAATTAAAGATCGTGATGTACACAAGATTGGCAGAGCTGTGTGACTTGAAGGACATGAAATTCAATTATTTTAGGAGAATGCAGGCTGTGTTTCTGTGACACTTAAAGAGATGTGTCTTTTGTGGAGATTTTAGAATTTCCTCTTTATTTCTTTACGTACCTCTTCCAGTTTACATGAAAGTATGTTGATGTTTTTACACAGCTTGTGAGCAAATCCTTCAGATACATCCTAAATATTTCCAAATCCTCTGCCTGCTATCCTGTTTCCCCCAAAATAAGACATACCCATAAAATAAGCCATAGCAGGATTTCTAAGCATTTGTGTAATATAAGCCATACCCCCAAAAATAAGACATAGTGATAGGCCCTGTGCTATGTCCGGAAGGAGGCGGCAAGGGAGCAGAAAGATTGGGGCCAATGGTTCTAAAGGAAATGAAGTTGCAAGAAACTCAGGATGGAATTCCAGGTTTGGAGAGTTATGACAATGTTCCAGAAGAAGACGACTTAAAGATATTTGAATAAATATAGATTGTTGTACCATAATTAATAAAAATAAGACCGCCCCTGTATTTCTTGAGGAAAAATAAATATAAGACAGTGCCTTATTTTCGGGGAAACATGGTAGATAAGCCGCAGAAGAGTTCCAGTATTGGCCCATCACTCACTAAGACTGTATACAGTGGTACCTCGGGATACAAAATATCCAGGTTACGAAATTTTCGGGATACGAAAAAATCCCATAGGGAATTATTGTTTCGGGTTACGAATGTTTTTTCGGGTTACGAAAAAACTTTTGGTGCTTTTTTCGGCTTTTTCGCACGGAATCGCGGCTTTTCCCCATTAGCGCCTATGGCAATTCAGCTTACGAAGGCTTTTCGGGTTATGAAAGCGGCCGCGGAACGAATTAATTTCGTAACCCAAGGCACCACTGTACCTCTCTTTGGGCTGTTTCACTTCAGATTGCGGGGACTCATACGATAGAGGTTCCTTTCAGAGAACCGAACCTCTTGCACACAGAAAACTGGTGTGTAAAAGGCAGGGCTTGTGACAGACTTTACATTCATGCATTTGGTGTGTGTACATTTGTAGAGGATCATTTAATAATCTCAGTCCCAGATTCCAGTGTTACAATCCAAAAACTGATTTATTATCTCAGTGCAAATTAAGCTGCTCTGGCAGCACCTGCATCTTAGGATCATTTGCACTGAGTTAAAGATAAGAAACAGGTATTGTAGTAAAGACACTAGTAGTTAGAGTTTCTTACTGTCTAATCAGTGATGAGTGCATTAAAGAGAGCTGCTATTTCTCACCTGCTGCTAAGACTCCTTTATGAGACAAATCTCTGTTTGCTACCTGACTTCTATAACGTTGAAGGAAATTGTCAATGTTTCCCAGAATTCTTTTCTCCAGAATAAAATCTGAATACATGTGTTTTGATAGCTTTGTAATCATGACAAGTTCTCTTGCGCTTTTCTAGTCACTGGGCACAACTGAGTCCCATTTATTTTGATGGTGAATTTAGCAGTATTCTAAATTGCTAAATTTACTTCTAGTCCCTCTCTTTCCCTATAAACAATATATAGAGAGTATAAAGTACAACAAAGGAAATAACGTTAAAAACTATTCACTAACCCATATCATTAAAATAGCAAATGTGGACAATAAAAGTCAATATAAATTACAGTTTTAACCAATTAATATAATCAAATGTATCAAAGCAGATTGTGTTGCTCCTTACTGCTGCTACAGATTTTGGTGGTCAGTATCAGACACACTCACCCATGAAGCTGATTAGATTATCATATTGGAAACAGACAATTTAAAAGTATCTGAACCTATCCCTCCCCTCCTGTGCAAGACTAAAAGCAGTTTGGGGAAGGTGATTTTAGACCAGGGAAACTGCAGGAGGAAAGAGTTAAACTATTTCTTCCCTGAGTGCCAAATCCCTGATCAAATTAAGCCAGCTCTAGTTTGGCTCTACCTTCAGTAAATACATTTCTGTGCATTGTTACCTCAAGTTCTATTTCCTACCAAAGACCTTGAGAAATAGAGTTGAAAAATACACATTCAGGAGTGGGTAGGCTATGTTGTGATAGCTTTGTGTTCGTGTTTTTGTTTGGGGTGGGCAAGAACAAAGATGTATTCTTCAAAATTTACTATACAAACCAAAAAAAGTGACATTTGCTACTATTGTTATTATCAGTCACATCAACAGGACACATTAGTGACTTAGCTCTTGTAATGGCCAGTTTATGACAGCTCCTGTGGGTTTTTTCCATTTCTAAAATTGCCTTATCTACTTAGCTTTCTTTTGCAGTCTTCTCCTCTTCTGCATCCGTTCTGTCAAATACATATTGCTGCAGCTTTGTGGCAAGCAAGGTTTGGTTGCTTTTAGTTGCATACTTTGCTTCATTTCTTGCTGTTTTCTAGGGTTCCTGCTTCTTTGGGATTTAGAGAGCTGCTGCTGCTTCCCACACATACACACTTCTGTGCTTTTAACAACTAGATTATCCAATAAGGGCTGTTTCCCTTGCATTTCTGTAATGTGCAGCACCTGCACTGTTGCTTATAATCATGTAGCTGTTAAATATACAGGAGCTAAAAGACTTCTGACCAAGAGAAAACAGCAGCATCTACCTTACTGCTGCTCTCTAGCAATGCCATGCAAATTTATTTCTGGACCTGAGGTATACAATCCAACAGGCAAAAATTCATGGCAATCTTCCATTAAGTCCCCATGCCAGATTGTGTAATAAATGCAGAAAATTATTCAAAATGTTGCATTTGCACCAGGTCTAGGTTCGGATCTCTGGTGATTTTATTTTGCTTATCAGCACTTTCTAAATCAGATGTTGTGCTCTGGGAGAGAGTTTTAACTGTCCACTCCCAGAATTAGCCCCACCAATCTATGAAGTTGTTGTTAAGGGCAAAAAGCTAAGAACAGTAGCCAAACTAATAATATTTGACGGAGGATTTACACTGGAGGAAAAGTCTCTATTACAGACTGACAGGTATAAATGAAGCATAATCCCTCCATCATGGAGCCACAGATGGAACGGCTTCATATTGAATGGGAAATAGAAAATTAATATGATCAACAAAGTAAGCTGTTGCTATATGAATAAATAACTGAAGTTCCTGTGGCCTTTCTTGTGTTTCTGTGAAGTAGGGCTGATAAGTAGAGCTTGGGTGGAGTAGGCTTTAATGAAGTAATTGCCTTTTATCTGCACATGTTCACAGTTTGTCTCAGGGTGCTTTCTCTTTGCTTCTAAGGCAACATCAACCCTTATCAAATGCCAGTCAGCCAAAGCAGTTTCATCCTAACCTAGCAAACAACTCCCACCTTGAGCAAAAAAGAAAAAGAAAGAAAGGTGGGTGGAGGACTTTTTGGAAGAAGTTCACGTTTGGAAAGATAAGAAAAGAGAATATTTAATAGCAGTCTGCTTTTATTTTTCCTTCAATTTTTTATTATGGGAATTAGCCTTTTGAGGACCAGGGATTATATTGGTCCACTCATGAGCCTGTGGCTTTCCCCTACAAGACAATGATATGAAATGAATGGTGACAGTGGTAACAGATCTCTTGCTGCCGCCATTTGGAGGAAAGAGAGAGTCCATCCATTCTTTTCTCCAAGTGCACTTTGAGGGATTCCACCCCTAAAGACAGACTAAGGCCCCATACAGATTGGCCAAAATAAAGCTGCTTTGGGTCACTTTGGAGGTATGCTGTCTATGAGACTTGTCAGTAGACTTATACACTTTGCACTCTTAATAATAAGCAATAAATATAAGTGCCCTGATCCCAAACCTCAAATCCAATTATTGTTCAGTTGAATTATTTCTTCAACACCAGTCTTGAAAGTTAAAAATAGAATGGGGAGCTGATATGGTAGGAGTAGAAGTTCAGAAGAGTTGGCAGGCGTAGAGGTGAAGCGACATTTCAAAACTATTTTCAACATAGCAAGGGAAAGCACTTTACAATTGGTCCATTGTTGGGCTTTATTTGTACTGGTATTCTAATACCAGTATTAGGATGCGGTGGCTCAAGTAGTCAAGACGCCGACTCTCTTGATTGCAAGATTGGCAGGTTGGCCGTTTGAGGCCCGGGTTCTGCATGATGGGGTGAGCGCCCATCACTAGTCCCAGCTTCTGCCAACCTAGCAGTTCGAAAGCATGCAAATGCAAGTAGATAAATAGGTACCACTCCGGTGGGAAGGTAAACAGCATTCAGTGCAGTCATACTGGCCACATGATCATAGAGTAGTCTCTGACAATGCTGGCTCTTCAGCTTAGTAATGGAGATGAGCACTGCCCGCTTTTGGTTGACCGCAACTTGATAACCTTGTCAACAGGGAATACCTTTACCTATTCCATCATATATATAGAAAAGTTATCTCCAGTGCATTTCTTTTTTTATTTATAACTCACCTTTCCCCCAAATGAGACCCAAAGTTAATTGAAGTTAAAAGAAGGTTCACACTAGAGAATGTTAAGGTCTCAGGATCTCTCCATCCCATATGATGGCAACACAAAGACATTTGGGATCAGGCCTATAAAGAGGTGAACAAAACCACATTAGTTTCATTAAACATGTTTAATGGAGAACTTTAAAGCTGTGACATAGCTGGTTATTGTCTGTTTTGCTGCTAGACAAGAAGTGTGTGATGCTACATGTTAAATGTTAGTATCAACAAGTTCGGCCTTGATGGCAGAACTGCCATAGTAAATCAGAGGGATTTGTTTAATTTCATTTGTCAACAGTTCAGGTTGTGTCTCCCTTATCCGAAATTCCCAAGTCTGAAATATTCCAAAAACCAAAACCTTTTTCATGAGTGGCTGAGAAAGCGACACTTTTGCTTTTTGATGGTTCAGTGTATACATACTTTGTTTCATGCATAACTGTTTTAAAAATAATGTATGAAATTACCTTCAGGCTATGTGTATAAGGTGTATATGAAACAAATGAATTTTGTGTTAAGACTTGGGTCTCATCTCCAAGATATTTCATTATGTACATAGATGTAAATATAGGTATTCTGAAATCCAGCTTCTTACAGTGAAAATGAAAAACCACACAGACTCTTTTAAACTGAGAAAGAAATATGTTTTTTTCAAGATCATTTTCTTCTCTAACAGACAGGTTGCATTATTGACCCAGAGATAACTGTAAATGCTAAAACTCCTTGGCTAAATGTTGAACTCTTGGTTCTGAAATTGTAAAATTGTAAGTGAAGCTGTTTATTTGCTAGAGCAGTGATACTCAAAACATTTTACCTTTGGGACCCCTTTTTACATCTACATGCAGACATTGTGTCATTCTCCCCCCCCCCCCACGATGTAGTATATGAATAAACATATTTTGTTTATTTAGTGTGTTTTCAATTGCACATTCATGCATATTCATATTTTAAAATTTTATAATGAAATAACATTATTTAGATTATTTAATTGAACTCATGTGTAAATTTTACACATAAAAAAGTTTGTGAGGAAGAGAATTATTTTTCAGCTATTGCTTAATTTTGGGGTGAAACATACCAGCATAAAAAGCTGGCTTCCAGCCAACTTGGGAGTGTTACATACAGATGACACATGCTCCCAAGCCGCCTGGAAGCCGGCTTCAAGCTGCCCAGATGTGGGCCGGCTTCTGGGTGCTCTGGCGGCTCAGTGTTTACATGGTGCACGGCTTTCAAGCAGCTTGAAGCTGCCCATGGGCCGCAGTGGCTGGGAAAAGCCATTTTCTTGTCGGCCCAAAAAGGTGCAGCACTTTGCCACTCCTTTGTCAGCTGGCAAAAAAAGCAGACTGTGGCTGCGGTGTGTAGTTGCCACAGCCACAGTCTGCCTTTGGAAGGGGCTTGTTGAAGCTGCCCCTTCGGAGTGGTCTGTTTTGTCCTTTTGTTTATTTAAAATATTTCTGTATTGCCTCCCAGCCCACAAGGGCACCTGAGGTGATGAACAAATAAAAGCCAATTAAAACAATAACAAGATAAAAACATTTTTAAAACACATTACAGTCGCCCCTTCTTATACACGGATTTTTTATACACGGATTCAAGCATACACGGTTTGAAAATGTTCCAAAAAAGTATAAATTTACCTTGATGTTCCATTTTTTATTAGGGACACCATTTTGCTATGTCATTATACTTAATGGGACTTGAGCATACACGGATTTTGTTATACACGGGGGATCTTGGAACCAAACCCCAGCGTATAACAAGGATCCACTGTATAATACTTTTTCAAAACTCCTAAAAGTAGTTTAAAACCAATCCTGGAATCCAGTTTTAAAATAGTTATAACAACAAGGATCACAAATAAAAACTCTTTAAAAATTTATTGCATTAAAACAAATAAAACATCACGCAAAAACAATATAAAATTATAAACATTAAAACCACAATAAAACCATGATACCCACCCCATATAATACCCCATGTAAAAAAAGCCATCCCATTAAACTCCTGACTGAATAAAACTGTTTTTGCTTGCCGATGGAAGGCAAGCAAAGAGGGGGCCAGCCTTACTTCCCATGGAAGGTCATTCCAAAGGTTAAGGTTTGCCTTTTGGTATTTATATATGTGTGTATTAAATATTTTAGAGCCATGGCTGGTTGAATCCGTGATAAAGATTCCATTGATATGGAGGACTGGCTGTATATGGTTTCTAACATGCACACCTGACACCAGTGTGGCTGCTGCATTTTGCACTAACTGTAGATGCCATCCACTGGTTGTAGTTAGCCAAAGCCACCATTGTTGTTGTTGTTTTTGTTGTTGCATTTAATGAAACCAAAGCAGTTTAGTTTCCTTACTAAGGACCGGAACAGATGGCCCTTTAAAGATGCCTTTCAGGCAGCTTGGGACCATGGCCTCCCAAACTGCCTTGAAGCCACACGCTGCCAGAGTGTCTTCAAGCCGGCTTCAAATTGTGGTGGGACCAGGAAAGGTGCCTCTTTCCCTGCCCAAAAAGGAGTGGACCTTTCCAATCCTTTTTGGGCTGGTTTCAAGACAGATTCAGGCTGCAGTATGTGTTTGCCTCAGGCCCAATCCAAGCCGCCCCTTCTTGCCAATCTGTTCCAGCCCTAAGTTAGACCATTGGTCCATCTAGCTCAGTACTATCAACAATACCCCCTGCAACCTGGTGTTCTTCTGATGTTTTGGACTAGAGCTTCCATCATCATTAGTCCTTTGATCTAGACTAATGGGACTTCTAGTCCAAAACATTAGGAATCCCCCCAGGTTTGGAAGGGCTGGTCAAAACGGACTAGTAATAGGTTTCAGGGTGTTTAAACAGGTATCTGCCCTAGCTTTACTTTGAATATTGGGGTTTGAACCCTTTGCATGGAAATCATGTTTAGGAACACTGGCCCTTGAGACACAATGTGGCGGAGGACCAGCACATGCAGCACTATGATTGCTGCTGCTACTACTACACACACATATGCTATTCTAATTGCATGAGAATTGATTACCCCAGTCGAGCTCCTATCAGTCTAACAGCTTGGCCTTAGAACCTTACTAAATCCCCATTCCAGTCTCCTGTAGCAAAACAGACATCATTTATGTGATTAGGATAGTATATGGACATCCCTGGGTCATCAGTGTATCTGATGTGATCTAAAAATGAACTCAGAAATGTTTCTCATACTGAAATTATTCAATAAAAGGCAAAGATGTAACATTTTATGACCTTTGATGTATGACTGCATCCAGTACAAGATGTATCTCATTCTTGAAGAGTGCTTTGAAAAATGGAATCTGTAAATTGCCATTTGATTCCATTGAAATCAGTTGGATAACATTCTTCACATCCCAACTTCTCTTCTCTCAATTCTCCAATATATTTTTCCAACTGTATCTGTGGCCCCATTCACAAAAAAGTAACATATACATTAATCTCTTAGTAAATTTAAAAGATCTGTCCACCTAAAACAGTGTGGTAGGGGAGCTGGCAGCTTTATTTGACCTAACCAGTGAATTCATGTGTTGGGCATTTGCAAATCTGAAATGACACAATGACTTATTAACTTCCTGTAACAAGGCACTGTTAAAATGTTACATCTGTCTCTCTCCATTCTTAAATGGAAAATCTCACCTATCACCAGTTCATTGAAAGTTTAGCCACCACAAACTTAAGAAAAATGTGAGTTTTCTAAATGTTTTGCAAGACAAATCTAATAATGTTGGTGAATTATTCTCAATTTAGATATTTCTTTGTTCAGTTCTTTTGGTGTCAGTTGCTTCTATCCATCTTCTGCCAGAACCATACAAAGGCAGAAGAATATTCATTATAGATAGTTGCTTATATGAAATCACCAGATCAGCTCCTTGTGATACCAAATTGGTTGTGTGAAATATATCACTATCTACCTATTTTCAAATCTTGCTATTGTGAAGCATTTACTATTATTATTAAGGAGAACAGCATAAGGCCAGAACTTGAAGAATCTGGTGTTTGTTAGCACAAAACTAACAACGGCTATCAAGAGAGATTTTCACAAAAACAAATGAAGCTGTTCTCAAGTGTGTATATCATTAATCCCATTAGCTATCGCAGCATATTTTAACTAGAGTTCATACTGGAATTTAGACAAAACCTATCAGGCAGGTGGAAGTAAAAACAGATGGCTTAATTTCAAGCCCTAAATGCAAGTGTGGGTCAGTTGTACAGTAATACAGTACTGGGCACAAAGGATGTAATTTGATAAAAGAGTTATTTCTTGGTTGCACTTGGATGGTTATTTTTGATAAGTAATTTATTCTGAAATCCATCACAAAACATGAAGGTATTTTTTACCATTGGCTTTGTAAAGGTGGGAGTTAGTAACAGAATTACTATTGATAATATTAATTAATAATAATTAAAATCTATATGTGGCCTGAAGAAGTTTTGCCTATTTTAATGTTGGCCCCTACCTACTGCTAGGTTGTGGAGGTCTGTACTAACTCAACACCTGCTGTTCCTAGATGTGATCACCACCTCGGGAAAATCCACTAGTCCTATCACCTCTGCCATGCCCTCCATTGATCCCTGCAGAACAGACATTGGAGGGAGAACTGATGGATTCTCCAGAAGAAAACCCCACACTATCACAAGTACAAACCCCATTGGTACTCATTTAAGACTTCCTTCCATCTCCACCTCATGAACATAAATTGAATCCCCCAATGAGTCCACAGACACTCTCATTCCTGTACCACTTCCCCAGGTTCAAAATCTCCAACTACTCAACACTATAGACACCACAGCCCTTGGTCTCTGCGTTCTCTAGTTAGTGTCCACCATAGACATGCCTACTCCCCATGCTATAAGAAATACTGTGAGTATTACTACTGTCAAGACAGATACTATGGCAAGGGCTGCCCATATGTCCAAGGTATCTCTGGAATTACAGGGTTGTTCTCCCTCTCTGGAGTGTCATGCCTTGTCATTTCAGGGAGGTGAGCAGAAAAACTGCACCCTCAGGTCTGATGATCTACCATAAATCCACTTCCACAGAGAAAAGGTGATACTCTGTCCAGACATCACATTCCTACCCAAAGTTGTCTCTCATTTCCATGTTAATCAGGACATTACCTTAACTATTTTCATACTAAATCTGTCAAGTGTTAGAACTCCAACAATGGGAAATATCATAGAAAGAAAGAATGAAATACACTCTTTACATTCACTAGATGTATGTCATGCTGTGGCCTTCTACAACCACCATAGGACTACCACAATATGTAAAACCTGCTATTTTTATCTGCAGTTCACCTCATTGACAAGGTCTCTCTATAGTTACTGCATGTAGCAACCATAGTTACTACAGATAAGCAACCTGTTCTTACTCCACACCATGCATAATTTTATGTGTCTGCCTTGGCAGTCCTTAATCACCATTTTCTAACTTAATCAGCTCAGACTTTGTAACCTTTCCTCACAGGCGATTTGGTCCATCCCTTTGATTATTGTGGTTGCACTGCCCTACACCCTTCCCAGTGCTTTGATAACCATTTTAAAGAGTGTCAACCAGAAACATATTCCAATATATTCCAAATATGATTGCAGTTTACATTTCTTGTTAGTATATTGTAATAGTGATCATTTTTTCATTCTTTCTTAATTATGCACAACACAGCCATGTGTGTCAGAATTTTCATTGAATTGTGGTCGAGAGTTAGAACTCCAGCAATGGGAAATATCATGGATGTAAGAATGAAATATACTTTAAGTCAAGACATAAAAGAAAAAAATTATAAAATAATTTATAGATAGTATTTAACACTGGAAAGACTGTACAGTATAAGATAATACAGTATAAGACAGGTAACAATCGGTGCTCAAACTGTCTAAAGGAAGTTGGATCATTCTTCCATATGTAATGGTCTTATGAGAAAGCAGAAAATTACTGGAAACAAATACATACCAAAATTAAGGAAATATTAGATATTAAATTAGAATTTAATTTCCAACAGAATTGGAAAAAGAAATGGTAAAATATTTTTATATGCTCACAGCTGAAGAAATGGCTCATCAAACTATTTGACATGATGGAAATGGATTTGCTCCAAAAAAATAAGTTACTTGTCAAATTTGAGTTTAGTGGGAAAGATTGGGAAAGTCTTAAATTACTTACCAAAAAAATGGGGGGAAATAATAACAATAAAAGATGCCTTGGAGGGGTAATGTAATAATAGAAAATTCAAACATCCTAAGCTAGCCATGCATAGTACATGGACAATAAGGCAAGACATACAGCAGCCATTCACTCAAAACCACAAGGTTGCGAGTTCAAGACCAGCAAAAGGGCCCAAGCTCGACTCAGGCTTGCATCCTTCCGAGGTCGCTAAAATGAGTACCCAGACTGTTGGGGGCAAATTAGCTTACTTGCTGTTCACCGCTATGATCTTTGGAATAGCGGTATATAAATAAAACAAATTATTATTATTATTATTATTATTATTATTATTATTGGGGTATGTTAAAATATGTCAAAATTTCAGAAGGGGAAATTTTCTTCTGGTTTATTGAATTATTACAAAGGACAATATTTACTTTCTCTATCCTTAACGTAAGGGAGTTAGAGAGAAAGTTTATTATATTTGAGTGAAATATTAACATTGAGAAACAGAGAGAACAATAAAAGAGAATAATAGAATATACAAAATAATTAATAATTAGAAAAGATATGGAATAGCCCAAGGAAGCAACAAATGCTTTGTAATGAATGATTACCATAGTAAATATGATTATATGTAGGGATGAATGTACGATATGTAGGTATTAGGATGTATGTATGTGAGATTATACGTGTTTGTATTAGGGTGTTGTTTTTGTTTTAATAATTAAAAAATTTTTAAAAGAATTTTCATTGCATTGTTCATCACAATTGCGAGTTTTCTTTCTTGATCTATATGTGATCACAGATCCAGAGCTTGGAAAAAAACATGTTAAAGGTAAGTTATTGACTGCAATGTTTTAGGGAGCAGGGAGTTACTTGCAACATTTTGGGGAGCAAGGTATTCACAAGCGTAGTGTTGTTAATTTTTTAAAAAAACGCAAAAACCTCCAATATCCTGGAGAAGGAATTAGTGTAATAAGTAATCCTGCAGAGGGAAGGGGAGACTAATCATGTGTGTATGTATATTCATCTATGCAGGACTAACTGTATGCTGTGCCTCCTCAGCCAGTGTACCTGCTTCCAGCACTGCTTCTCCCTCAAACATATTTACCTCAGGAACAGTGGAACCAGATCATGTAACTACAACACCCAGCAATAGCATTCTAGCAAGTACCAGACTGCCAGCTACACCATTGACCTCTCTTTCCTTCGGAACCACATTGCGGGATTCAGCACAGGCTACCAGCGCAGGTACTACAGCTACAGATGCAAAGATCGAGGTTTCGTCAACAACTCCTCTATTGAGAACATCAGACATGAGTATTTCAACAGCACCACAGACAATCACTGGATTACAAAGCACAGAAAACATAAACACTTCTGTGACACCTGTTGCTAGTACTACAATGGAAAACTTTACACACTCCCAAACCCTAGCATTCACCTCTTCACAGAGTTTACATGAATCATCCACCATCATTGCACCATCTGATATTACCAAGCTTAGCACAGTCGATGCTACCCAGTCGCCAAGCACTGAAACATCAGTACCTGTGGTCACAAGTAAGAAAGCACATACCATAGAAGTAACTTCTGGAAAGACCCATGTGACATCCACCTCTTCAGGCCCATTGGAATCCCTTACCTCTACAGAAGCCTTAACAAGTAAAAAGATTTCTCCAGAGCCCTTGCCGGCTGAGGGCACCACGTTCTCTGCAGGGATAACCATAGAAGAGGTTCAGCGTGCTTTGAGTCCAGGTGAGCTGGTTCACTAAACTGTTTTCATAAATTGCTGTGTTGGCATTGTTTCTTTTCCCGGTATCATTTAGGAGGATGGGGCAAAGGGATTAATGGCCCCATACAGACTGCCCAAATAAAGCTGCTTCAGTTCACTTTGGAGGTATGCTGTTTAAATGATGCATGTGTCCTAAGAGTCCGGACACTGTGCCAAAGCTATTCTCCTATCCTTAGGACTGGATCATGGCTTTGGCGCAGCTTCTGGACTCTTAGGACACATGCATAATTTAAACAACATATCTCCAAAGTGATCCGAAGCAGCTTTATTTTGGTCTTTTCTTTTAAGGAACATTCAGAAAGGCAAAGTAAGTCAGATCCTCTCTCCCTAGCCCTCCAAAACCAGGCAGTGCAAAACAAGACAATTCCAAATAGTTTGGAACCTCATCTCCATTCTTAATATCAATGAGCAAAATTAAATTAGTCACAGCTGGTGAGAAGTATGCTGCAAGGAATTCCAAGATGGCTTTATGAATCAAATGTTTGAATTGCACCTTTTACACTTTAAAGTAATTTGCCCTGGTGGAAGCTTCTCTTCCTTCCTAATCCAATATGTTGATTTTTCTTTACACAGAAGGAAAGAGCTAATACTTTCTACACACTGTTCTCAATTCTTATCAGTCCTTCTGGTGGTTGAAGTATAAAGGTTTTTAAAATGTACAACACTTGAAGGGAAGCATTTAACATGATGTGTAGTCTGGCCTTTGGAAACCAAATACCTTCTCAGCTGATCTGAACAACTTGTGTTTCCCCAGCACCCAGTTGCGTCACCAGACTTGGTGACATCCAGTGCAGGGGGGACTGACGGGGGGAGGAACGGCCTGTCCTGCTTCCCCCTCTCTTAGTGCAGCCTTGCTCACCTGCCATCCATGCTGCCACTTCAAAGAGAACTGGGAGAGCAACAAAACTTCAGCTCCCTACCCACGGATAGAGCTAGGTCAGTGATGAAGCCACAAGTGGTGCACCCTCTGTCACAGTGGGTGGAGACTCCACTGGGTGTCACCCCTTCTCTGGGGTGTCACCTGGCACAGTCCACACACTCCGCCTCCCCGTAATGCCACTGTCTACACCTCGTGTACCAGGGACCCTTGAGTAAAAAGTAGAAATGAGTCAGTCTGTAGTAGAAAAGAGTCAGGTAAACAAAAGAGTCTGATAGTCATACAGGTGTTTAGCATCCTGTTATCTTAATACTGTTTTAATCTCAGTTTTTGTATGTCTTTATATGTGCTTTTATTGTAATTTTCTACCTTTTGTAAGGTGCCTTGAGTCCTACTCATGGAGAAATATGGGATATAAATAAAAGGAGGGATCCTCAGGGTACTTTGTGCCTGAATATATATTGAAAATTTGAAAATTATTCATATTCAAATATCTTAATATTCTGGCATATCTTGTAAAAGGTAGACTTTGAGACTCAATTCTGACTTCATGCTAAGTCATAGCTTGCACCAACCATAGAGCAGAACCCAATCCAGATTTGAGGTTGCAGATGTGTTATAAGCAACCCGTGAGTGAGAGATACCTCTCTGCTTTCATTTCTGTTCTCTCAGATTTATTGGTTCACTCCTGTCTCTGTGATGCAGCAGCCTGTTGAGACAGATGGCCATTTCTGGCTGCCATTTACACATCATGCCAAATCATAATTTGCTCAAATCAGGGTTTGTGACCTATTTCAAAGCATAGTTTATGGTTCTGGTTTACCATCTAATTACAAATCAGGATTTGTTAGTTCAGGCCATCATGCTAGACTATATTTAAACTCCCTTAACTGTGGCTTGGAGTGATATATGAATTTATCTGGTAAACTTACTGCCAGCACCTGAACTTATATTCAGAACTATTCTTTGGCATCAGCTAAGCCAAACAGAAATATCCACTCCTTTCTGTTTAGGTAATTTAGGAGGAAACTCCTAACAAATCCTGAAAGCTTCAATAAGATGAAGAGTGACCATACAACTTAGTGCTCCCTGGAGTTTGTTTTTAAGGTTAAAAAACTAGGATTGTCTACATGTCTAATTTCCACTTGAAAACACATGAAACCTAAGTAGTGTAGGCTATTTTGACTGATCCTTGGCAAATGAGACAAGGGTAGAGAACCTCCACCATTCAGAAGTTGTGCTTTCATGTGCAGTTCCTCACATCACTTTTCTTGCTGTATAAATAATGATAATGATAATAATGATAATAATAATATCTTTATTTATATTTCCCACCTCTCCCCATGGATGGAGGCAGGAGCACAACAGCTAAAATCGGCATTACAATGCATAGCTATCACAACTAAAGAGCTAGTATAGAAGCTGCAGTAGAATTTAGCCAGAGTAAGAGAATGAGATTTCATCTTAAAGACATAGGCCCTTATCAGACGAGTGTGGAACTGGGGGTCTTCTGCACTGGGCGGTTCGAATTCACGTTATTTCGCACAATACCATCATACCAGCATTCGATGGCCCAATCCGCACTCACGTGAATGCGCAGAGCTCAAACTGAATGCGTACGGCTTCCTCTTTTGGAGCGTGTTGGCCAGTGCGCTGATAAGGGGATTGGTAATATCCTGGATTGGGGCTCGTTCGGATCTCAGTGGCGATGGGTTTGGTGTGACTACCCAGTCCTGAATTCCATCGCAAGACCCCCAGATTCCAATGTTTATTCCGGTGGGTCTTTCCTCTGTGCCGGTTCCAGGGAAGCGGGGGGGAGGCTGTTCCAGCGGCCTCCTCCTCTCCCGGCTTGAGAGGCATCCCCGGCTGCATCCCAGGGCGGGAAGAGGCGCGGGGGGCAACGGGGAAGCGCGGTTCCAGCGCCTCCTCCTCCTCCTCCCGGCTGCTTCTCAAGCCGGGAGGGGAGGAGGGAGGCCGTTTTGGAACGGCAGCGATCACCGCGATTCAGCGCACATGCGCATGGTTTCTATTCCAGAGGAGAATGAGTTGTCTTCTTGAGGCAGATACAGCAAGGGAGCAAAGGGAAGCGATGTGCTTTTAAAAGAAAAAAAAAAGCTGGCAATCCATCCTTGCCTGGGACAGGGGCGTCTGACCCAAAAGCCCACGGTTGTTAAAAGAGAGAGATGAGAGAGAGGCATCTCTTTCTCTGGCTTCGCCGTGAAACCCCTGTGCTGGCTCTTAAAAAGGGAGGCACTTCCCCCGATGCCCTGCAAACGTCACCATGCGATGCTTGATTGGCAGCGGCCAATCTACAGAATGCATTCGATTTCTTTGACAGTCTCTTTGACAGCCGCGTGAAGCTGCGCTCCCCCCGGCCCCAGAATACATACTCACACACTCACCACACACACGCAGAACCGGGCATTGCTAATTTGTTGTGCAAGGGAGGTCTGGTTACATTAAAACAAAGCCAGGATGTAGAGGGAGCGTAACGGGCATGTTGTATCGCGATTGTTTTTAATGTGCTTGAGCTTGGCCTCTCCCAGCTGTTTACCGGGCTGTCATGACGGGGACCGTCCCCTTTCACCCCGGAAGCGTTTAAGGGTCGCAACCCATGCGGCACCACTGAGCATGTGGGCGAGGCGGCGAGCAATTGGCCAATCTCATGTTGGGACGCGTGTGACAAACATTCTGCACTGATGCTTCGCGTCGAATGTGGATGGCCAATTTGGATCCTGCCAATGCGGGGGACTCCCCAGGTATGATGGGTATTGGGTGCGAATAACGGGGATTCGAACCGCCCAGTGGGCAGAAGACCCCAGTTTCCACGCGTCGCTGATAAGGGCCATACATACAAGTTTATAGTTTGGCGAGCTCAGTTGACTCTTCTCAGCTGTACCCCTGGCATTTAAGATATATAGATAAGTATTATTTATGTATAGGTGTATTTATAGCCGTTTCCCTTAACTAGCTGCCGTGTTCCAGCCCATGGAATCCGGGATTTTGCAATTTAGAGGGAGGCATTTGGAATTCTCAGCCAGTGCTCAAGTGCGGTCATCAAACAACAAACCCCAGGATCCCTAGGATGCAGTCATGGTAGTAAAAGTGGATCATAGTACTATAACTGAGTTGTGTTAAAGGACTGCCACCTGTGTGAAGCACTTGAAATGCATTCTGATGCTGTTATTTTATTAAGCTGCATCAGTTAAGGCTGGAATGCCTGCTCTGTCTAATAATTGTATGATTGAATTGTGAAACAGAAAGGAGTATCTAAAATATGTTTAGATACAAACAAAGTATCCAAAAACATTTATTTATCAATGTAATGATTATAGATTGCAAGATTCAGAGTTTAGTGCGTAATACCAGATCCGCTTGTATAGCTTTCTGTGCTGAACTCTTCTTGAGCTACCATATTTCTTATTTAGAGTATATAATTGGGTTGTATTGAATCATAATAACAAAAAAATATTTGGAGTATGAGAGGAATGTAATAACTCAGCACTGACCGTCAACTTTCTATGCAGGACAGCATTGCAGCTATTACTATAACAGTGATGCAGTGGTGTGTTGGTTTTCGGCATTGCTGCATTCTGAAGATCAGGTAAGAATTAACACCATCTTAGTTTAGAAAAGTAATAGTTCCTTTAAAAGATTGAATTCTTAACTGCGTTCAAAGTGGAGATAAGAAAAGCCCATATAAAATCCACTGCTAAATTTGACTTATTCTCCAAGTATGTAGACCAGTGTTTTCTTGCTTTACATGGTTTTTGAATTTGGCTCCAAGAATCCCTTATCTTCGGGAATGCTGTTAGGCTTAGCCTAAAACATTAGAGGGTTCCAGGTTAGAGAAAGTTGGTCTGGGACTATAATCAGGACTCCCTATTGCAAATTACTTTAAGGACTGCAATGCATGTCTTAATTAATTCAGTGGAGGCATACTTTAGCTACTTTTTTTTCTTTCATATCCATTTTCTGTTAACATGCTTTTTCTCTTTGTGCCCCAAATAGCTTGTTCTCGATCTTTCACTGCATCAATTCCACTGTTAACACTGTTTTTCTGTCTCTACTTTTTAGTTATGTGCTCTCTGCGCACCAACATGATCCAGCTTGTATCCCCATCTGTATCTTTCCATCTTTTTTGTTTCATCACCCTAAATCTATCTTCATATATTACCATCTGTTATCCTACTTTTCCCCTTGTACCCATATCACCCTTTATGTATTAGCAACACAAAGTTATTACTGTGTTTCTCTGCGTCACGAAGTGTTTTTGTATCACCGTCTCTTCATTTGCGGCTTGCCTCCCTTGTTTTATGCTCTGTTTCTCCACCTTTTCCTCACCCTCTACTTATTATCATGGCGGGAGCTTCCTTCCTGAGGCAAATTTCTTACAAGGGGTGGGGTGGGTGGGATCTCAGAAAAGAAGGGAATGCTATCCCTCATGTACATGAAGGCCACATTCCAGTCTCTCACCACCGCACCACCAATAGCTTGCTTGCAGTTTGTAGTGGTTTAGTTTAGCACAGTGAATAACTTGTCGGAAAGTTCATCTGGTAAGAGGGGAGAGTCTATGATTTTGGAGTCTGATGCTGGGCTAGGATGCTCTTCACTTTCTGGTTTTCTCTTAACATTTCCCTCAAACTGACAGGAAACTGTACATATGCAAGGTAGAGCATGTAACCTTACATTTTAGAATGTAACTTCTAGAATCTCCTAGTGCATGAGATTGTGGAAGTTACAAGGGTAAAAGTTAATTTCTCCCCTAAATTTTTGATAGAACTTGTGATGAATGAGATGGGGTTAAATCCCAGTTTGATCTTCTATAGCCAGCATTTGATGCCAACCATTACATGTCTGATAATCAGTAAGAAATAAAACACAGATGCAAACTACAGAGGGATGAGATGGGATGTTCAAAAGATTTCTTCCCCAAGCGTCTCTGCACCATAGTGTTAGCCTACTTCCTGGGTTCCTCTATTATTCCTAGCAAAGTAAACAGTAAGGCCTGGTAAGGAAGCACAGTAACATGCATAGGCTCACCAGAGTAAGGTGTTGTTTTTTCTTTTTATCTGCAGACATTCTTATGGAAGACCTTTGATGATCATGATATGGATCTGGGGAAACACACACACCCTTGTATGATGACTCTTAATCAAAGAATTTAACACCAGAAATTGTTATGAAGTACTTGTTTCCACTAAAAGCACCAAGGTCGATATCCTGCTACACATGGCTCCCCATGTTTTTGCTCCTCCGTACCCATTTTTCCTAGAACATTTTTGATTCAGTACACTCCAAAATCCTTGAATGAAATGGACTGAGGTGAAGCGTATAGTAACAAAACAAGGCAAAGCTTGGAATTTGTTGCCACGGGAGTAAGCAGGCCTTTACTTATTTTCTGCAAAGAAGGAAGTCTGTGGGAAGTGCTCATGTCAGGATTGCTGTGACCATTGTATTCCCAAAAACTTTTTTTAATGAAAAGTGAAGCTTTAATAGGAGATCTGCCAAGAAGAAAGTGGTGCTTTTTTAGTTGTCCAATTAGCAAGGTTTACGGAAGGCTTTGCTCGGAGGGAGGTCTCTAAAGTTTAATACCAGATCTGGCTTTTGCTTTATTTGCCTTTAACCAGCTTGTCTTGAGAGTGTTCTAATTAAAATAACCTGAGGTTGGAAGAACAGCCTAATTGCACTGAGGTTCTTGTTAAGTGTTAAGCATCTACTTTAACACAGAAGGAGAAATGCAGAGAAACAAGAGCTGCTGCACAGATGCTGCCCTAAGTCATTTCCCCTCTTTGTTTCATTAATGTCTACCAGTTGTCTTGCTGCCATTTCTTCCACCAATTGCAGAGAGGAATCACATTGGAACAGTGTGAGAAGTGAACATGTAAGCTGAGCTAGACAAACTGGGGAAGGAGAATGCACCAATGCTGCCCATTTGAAATGGAAGCCCTAGTGTTTTCTGACATAAAGTTCTGCCAAAGACTGGTGAGAGGGGAATATAGGTGGCAAGCCTTACCCTCGTGGAGATTTTTTTTTGTGAGCTATAAGAGCATACAATCAGCCATGAGCCCTCACATCTAGCCAGAAGCATCTTTGTAGATTAAAGTTGTTGTTGCTTCCCAGATAACAGGAGATCTAATGCTATGGACTTTTATAAAGTTTGTTTTGCTGGGACCACTGGAAAAGCAAACTCTGTATGTTAAACAGGGTGTTGCTTTGCAGTAATATAACTCTGCATTATGTTTAAAGAATGAGAGGTTTATCCATGTAAACAGAATGTGCCAGTCACATTTGATAGTACCCTACAAACAGATTGCCATCTAATTCGGGTACGTTTTGCATATGAATATGAAAGCTTTTTAACCATTTAGGCCACGAAGGGTGTTACCAAGCAATCAGAATGCAGACAAAGAAGCTACCTGAAGGATCAACTCGCTTTAGCTGAAGACAGTGGAGAAAGTAAAATGAGACACAATAAACAAAACCAAAAATCCGAACCCTAAATACGCCAGATGCTAAATTCACAAAAGTGAAAAGTTAAATCAGAACCCCCAAACACAGTGAAATAAATTGATAGCAAACTGAAATGCACGCAGATGTAGGGAGTTTTACAACCTGTATTGACTGAAAAGCCTCATCTTCTATCCTAGCCAGTTTTGGGACTCTTATCGGCAGTGTGACATGAAGCAGAACACTATGAATGGTCACAGTAGTCGGAAGGGTAACTGCAGGGGAAAGCTAATCTAACATAATGCTGTTTGGTGGTCACGTGGGTATGCCTACAATACTTGCTCTGTTTTCAAAGTGAGTGTCAGCTTTCCTGGTGGAGTGTGGAGGAGCCAGTTACCTGATACGCCCACTTTAGCTGAGATTTTACAGTTACACAGCACATTATAGTGAAACAAATATTGTTTTTAAAGGCACAGATAACAGTAAAGCTGAATGAGAGTTCAGGGAATACAAATGACATTTCCACTTTTGCAACCTACATACTTTTTAAAATAGTATTTAATTTGTGTAATTTGTGAGGCCTGTGAGTATCAATATCATTGCGTATAAATGAAAGTTCAGGAAGGGAGTGCATGGTAACCCTTGTGAGGAGGCATCATTCGGGAACTGGAGAGGTCAGCTTAACAACGGGGATACACCTAATTTTGCAATTTAGAGCAACCGAGATGCAATATTTTAAGAGAAAGTTTGAATCCTAAAGGTAAAAGAGCAAGTGATGACTAAGAATAAACAGTACGTTTCCAACATCCTCAACAAAGGTGGAGGAAGAAATGTTTGGGCATTTATGAATGGAATTAAAAGTGATGGGCATGCTGAAAAGGGGGCTATGTAGCCTACTTTTCCTCAAAGGGCTCTACATATTTCATATTTTTTTAAAAACACATACTAAGTAAAAATGGTTAGCTGCTGTAAAGCGTAGTTTGACAACGCTTGCTTTGAAAATGGAGCTTGTGACTGATTCTGGAAAATGGCAATATGATGATTTACCATAACTCTCCTGGTGTTATGAGTGACCGGATAGTGTATGGGCAGCAGTGGGAGATAGCCCCCCAGTGGGATTTTTATAAGCCATTTATAAGCTCTTGTTTATTTTTTAATTTATTTTTAAAAGCTGTCTTCACTTCTGGAGGTTCATGGAGCAGAAAGTTAGGTCCTTAGACCTAGCTGATGGCCCATTTCATGCACTATCCTATCTGTGAGGCAGGGACCACCATGTGGCACTGATGTTATACATTAAGACCAGTTACAAGAGGTGAGACCATCTTGCAATAATAGTAATAGATAATAATAATAATAATAAATAATAATAATAATAATAATAAGAAGTAGTAAGTATAGTAGTAGTAGTAATGATTATGTTCAGGATAAACCCTGACCCAGCAACCAGCAATCACATGAAGATTTCACTTTACTTCATCTGATGTCTGAATGTTCCTGATAGCATAAAACAGGTCTTTATAAATTTCCTATTGTGTTACATCTTCAGTCAAACCCCCAATTAAAGTAGCATAACCTCATGTAGGGTACACTTACCTTAAGGCTTAGCGCAAATCCTCAACTGAACTAAAGTGACGTGCACGTAACTGAGTTTCCTAATGCATACTTTAAAAGTAACAATAATGCTCTCCTCCTCTGTATGTCTACTCTGTTATATTACTCTCAAGTTTCAACAGAAGGAACCACCTTTACCCTATGTAGTACAGTGAGCCCTTGTTATCAATACTATCTGAAATCACACCTTTGTCTGCCATAGATGTCCCACTGCCAAGATAGGCAAGAACAAAGAGATGTAAATACAGTCCGTGTCTCCATATCCACAGATTCTTTTCCACATTCAGCCATCCACAGCTTGAGATATCAAGACAAATATAATCCAATAGCAAACTTGATTTTGCCATTTTAATTAGAGTCAATCATTTTACTATATCGTTGTATATACTGGAACTTGAACAATCCCGGATTATCCAGGGAGTCCTTGACCAACCCCCCAGGTGATACTGAAGGCCCACTGTATGTGTTGTGTGTGTGTGTGTGGTAATGTTTGCGGTGGTTTGACATCGATTCAGCAACTTTAGATCAATGACTTCCATCTCATCTGCCATCTTAATTGCCAGTTGTGAATATCTGTACATGCCACATGCAAACAGAGGAACATATATGAAACACACAGTGGCGAATTTATGTATAAGTTAAGTAAATTCATTTAGGGGACCCAATTTTTAAATAAGACTATGGAATAATAACATACTTTAATGCAAAACCTCCATAGCGTGGGCCTCGGTAATGTTAAAACCTTGTTCACCTAGTCAGGTGTATGCTAGCAGATATGTTTACACATCAGCTAAAGATATCTGCAGAGGGTGCATCAACAACGAATCAAGTGTTCAACTCAGCTTCCATGAAGTGTCAGTATCGGAATTTAACTTAAGTAATGGATCACTTGTTTGTTAATTATTGCGGATGAGCAGGTAGCACCTCACGGTTCATGAAGGCTGCAAGAAAGTAGGACAAGCATGGCATTTAACGTGAGCATCTCATGGCTGACTGGAATTAAGTACCAGCCCTCTAATGCCAGAAGGTGTCAAGCAAAGCCAGACAGAAGTGTTACTTGAACAATTGGGGTCATATGATCTTATCTCAGCAAGTGGGTCATGAAGACATTTGAAAACCAGCTCTCCCTGACAAAACCTAGCTTTTACAACTTAATACAGTATACCCAGCATTTAAATACATCATGTTTTAATAAGAGTAGGATATAACTTTAGCCGGAGCATTAATTATATCTTAATTGAAGAAAAGGAGTTATTTTGAAGGTGTGATGCCGATGTTTATTGCTTATGTGATTGCATTCGGTGTGTGTGTGTGTTGTGTGTCTGTGTGTATACACTACACACCACACTCACATCGCAGGGCACCGTTTGACCAGAGACAACAGTGAGATAAAAGCAATTATTTATTACACCGCACACAACAATGTGTCTCCAGTTATGTCATTTTAAATTCTTTGGTCCTTAGAGAAGATGTAACTCTAGATTACATGAGTGCTGCTAAAGGGGACTGTGAACCAAGATAATGTCTGGTACAATATCTTTGGCACTCTTAGACTAGAAATCAAGATGTAAATGCCAAGTGGGCCAAAATTCAACCCGTAAATATGACGCAAGAAACTACTAATTTGTTGTTTTTTAATGACATTTTACTTGAGGTTTGCAGACCTAAACAAAAATAATCAGTTTAAAACTGAAGTTGATATCAGTAAGGTCTGCAATGAAACAGAACAGTTACTTACAAGTTAGCTGTGCTTCGATAATAGAGAATGAAAAATAATATGTAAGATTGCTTGTATCCTAGGTGTATGGATTACACAAGTGTGATAACACGTGGAATGTTTTTAATTGTTGACAGTGTGAAATCTTTGATTTTAGGTTAGAGCCTAAGTATACCACAGGGAAATACACTTAATACGATACTAAGGCAAGTTGGGTGACTGAATCAGACCAAGGCTTCAGTCAAAGAGTAGGGCTAACAATATGCAACATTCACATAGAATTGCTGGAGTTTATTAAATGAACTTGCTAGTAGGCAACTGTACTAGAGCTCTAATACAGGAGGGAGGCAGGAGATGCCAGAGCCTGGGAATTAAAAAAAGTTACATGGACATTATAGCTACAATTTTTGAAAAGGCAAACGTTGCTTTCTTGTTTTTCAGTGTAACGGAGACGGGTTTATTTATTTAATCTGATGGCTACAAGCACTGGCCTTTTGGTATAAAACACGTCTCCCCCCATCCATTTATCACGTCCCCAACACCCACACAGAACAGGGGCGCAACACAAGCAGCACTTGACGCATGGTTGTATTTGTAGTCCATTTCATGAGCCGATTTCCTTGTCCACAAAGTCCGCATAACACAGTTACTCCTCGAGGAGTGATGTATCTCTTGTTAAGTTGCACTGTAAGTATATATATATCTACTTACTGGGGGAAGGGTTTATTGCAACTACTCTTTGTAATTCAGCTATTTCCAAGCTATAGGAATTACGGATCCTGGAACAGCAGAAAAGGAGGGTGCTTAGAGACCTTAGCAAGCGCTCTACTGGAGGCCAAATAATAAAATTGCACAGGCAAACTCAAAGTGGTTTAGAGGAAAAGATCCGGGAGGAAGGAAGGGTTGGTGTGCAGTATTGGCCCGAAACCTGTCCTTGTCATAGTCACACGGGCATACGTGTTGGTCATCAGTGAGTAGGAAGTAGGGTCTGGCAGCTGTTGAGGAGGAAAGGCACTGGAGAAACAGGTCGTTCTCAAAGGCAACAGTTTTTGGGGCCTGTACAGACGGCCCAAATAAAGCTGTTTTGGGTTACTTTGGAGTGTATGCTGCTTAATGATGAATG
>NC_056527.1:78874644-78887106 GCF_019175285.1 Sceloporus undulatus | reverse complement strand
GCCTTGCCTCCCTTGTTTTATGCTCTGTTTCTCCACCTTTTCCTCACCCTCAGCTTTATTTATCATGGCGGGAGCTTCCTTCCTGAGGCAAATTCTGTACAAGGGGTGGGGTGGGTGGGATCTCAGAAAAGAAGGGAATGCTTATCCCTCATGTACATGAATGCCACAATTCCAGTCTCTCACCACCGCCACCAATAGCTTGCTTGCAGTTTGTAGTGGTTTAGTTTTAGCACAGTGAATAACTTGTCTGAAAGTTCATTCTGGTAAAGAGGGTAGAGTCCTTATGATTTTGGAGTCTGATGCTGGGCTAGGATGCTCTTCACTTTCTTGGTTTCTCTTCAACACAGTTTCCCCAAACTGACAGGAAAATGTACATAATGAAAGGTAGAGCATGTAACCTTACATTTTTAGAATGTAACATTCTAGAATCTCCTAGCATGAGATTGTGGAAGTTACAAGGGTAAAAGGTAATTTTCCCCTAAATTTTGATAGAACTTTGATGAAGGAATGATGTGTTAAATCCCAGTTTGATCTCCCATATAGCCAGCATTTGATGCCAACCATTACATGTCTGATAATCAATGCAGTAATTGAAATAATAAAACACAGATACCAGAACTACAGAGGGAAGAGATGGGATGTTCAAAAGATTTCTTCCCCAACAGCGTCTCTGCACCATAGTGTTAGCCTACTTTCCTAGGGTTCCTTCTATTATTCCTAGCAAAGTAAACAGTAAGGCCTGGTAAGGAAGCACAGTAACATGCATAGGCTCACCAGAGTAAGGTGTTGTTTCTTTTTTATCTGCAGACATACTTCTTATGGAAGACTCTTTGATGATCATGACTATGGATCCTGGGGAAACTACAACAACCCTTTGTATGATGACTCTTAATCAAAGAATTTAACACCAGAAATTGTTATGAAGTACTTGTTCCACTAAAAGCACCAAGGTCTGATATCCTGCTACACATGGCTCCCATGTTTTTGCTCCTCCGTACCATTTTTCCTAATGAACATTTTTTATTTCAGTACACTCCAAAATCCTTGAAATGAAATGGACTGAGGTGAAGCGTATAGTAACAAAACAAGGCAAAGCTTGGAATTTGTTGCCACTGGAGTAAGCAGGTCTTTACTTATTTTTCTGCAAAAGAAGGAAGTCTGTGGGAACTGCTCATGTCAGGATTGCTGTGACCATTGTATTCCCAGAAACTTTTTTTTAATGAAAAGTGAAGCTTTAATAGGAGATCTGCCAAGAAGAAAGTATGTGGCTTTTTTAGTTGTCAATTAGCAAAGGTTTACGGAAGGCTTTGCTCAGGAGGGAGTCTCTAAAGTTTAATACCAGATCTTGGCTTTTGCTTTATTTGCCTTTAACCAGCTTGTCTTGAGAGTGTTCTAATTAAAATACAACTGAAGGTTGGAAGAACAGCCTAATATTGCACTGAGGTTCTTGTTAAGTGTTAAGCATCTACTTTTAACACAGAAGGAGAAATGCAGAGAACACAAGAGCTGCTGCTACAGATGCTGGCCCTAAGTCATGTTCCCCTCTTTTGTTTCATTAATGTCTACCATGTGTCTTGCTGCCATTTCTTCCACCAATTGCAGCAGAGGAATTCACATTGGAACAGTGTGAGAAGTTGAACATGTAAGCTGAGCTAGACATAACTGAGGGGAAAGGAGAATGCACCGAATGCTGCCATTTGAAATGGAAGCCCTAGTGTTTTTCTGACATAAAGTTCTGCCCAAAGACTGGTGAGAGGGGAATATAGGGTGGCAAAGCCTTACCATCTTGAGAGATTTATTTTTGTGAGGCTATAAGAGCATACAATCAGCCATGAGCCCTCACATCTAGCCATGAAGCATCTTTGTAGATTAAAGTTGTTGTTGCTTCCCAGATAACAGGAGATCTAATGCTATGGACTTTTAATAAAGTTTGTTTTGCTGGGACCACTGGAAAAGCAAACTCTGTATGTTTAACAGTGTGTTGCTTTGCAGTATATATAACTCTGCATTTATGTTTAAAGAATGAGAGGTTATCCATGTAAACAAGAATGTGCCAGTCACATTTGATAGTACCCTACAAACAGATTGCCATCTAATTCGGGTACGTTTTGCATATGAAATATGAAAGCTTTTTAACCATTTAGGCCAGAAGGGTGTTACCAAGCAATCAAGAATGCAGACAAAAGTACTGTAAAGCTACCTGAAGGATCAACTCGCTTTAGCTGAAGACAGTGGAGAAAGTAAAATGAGACACAATAAACAAAACCAAAAATCCGAACCCTAAAATACGCCAGATGCTAAATTCACAAAAGTGAAAAGTTAAATCAGAACCCCCAAACACAGTGAAATAAAATTTTGATAGCAAACTGAAATGCACTCAGATGTAGGGAGTTTTACAACCTGTATTTACTGAAAAAGCCTCATCTTCTATCCTAGCCAGTTTGGACTTCTTATCGGCAGTGTGACATGAAGCAGAACATCTATGAATGGTCACAGTAGTCGGAAGGTAACTGCAGGGGAAAGCTAATCTAACATATAATGCTGTTTTGGTGGTCACTGTGGGTATGCCTACAATACTTGCTCTGTTTTCAAAGTGATAGTGTCAGCTTTCCTGGTGGAAGTGTGGAGGAGCTCAAGTTACACTGATACTCCCACTTTAGCTGAGATTTTACAGTTTACACAGCACCATTAATACTGAAACAAATACTGTTTTAAAGCACAGATAACAGTAAAGCATGAATAGAGAGATTCAGATGGAATACAAAATTGACATTTCCACTTTTGCACTAATCTACATACTTTTAAAATAGTATTTAATTTGTTAATTTGTGAGGCCTGTGAGTATCAATATCATTGCGTATAAAATGAAAAGTTGAGGAAGGGAGTGCATGGTAACCCTTGTGAGGAGGCATCATTCTGGAACTGGAGAGGTCAACTTATCAAACTGGGCATACACCTAATTTTGCAATTTAGAAGCAACCGAGATGCAATATTTTAAAGAGAAAGTTTGAATCCTAAAGGGTAAAGAGCAAGTGATGACTAAGAATAAACAGTACTTTGCGAACATCCTTTCCAACAAAGGCGGAGGAAGAAATGTTGGGCATTAATGGATGGAAATTTAAAAGTGATTGGCATGCTGGAAAAGGGGGCTAATGTAAGCCTACTTTTCCTCAAAGGGCTCTACATATTTCATATTTTTTTAAAAACACACTTAAGTAAAAATGGTTAGCTGCTGTAAAGCGTAGTTGACATCGCTTGCTTTGAAAATGAGCTTAGACTGATTCTGGAAAATGGCAATATGATGATTTACCATAACTCTCCTGGGTGTTATGAGTGACCAGGATAGTGTATGGGCAGCAGTGGGAGATAGCCCCCCAGTGTGATTTTTATAAGCCATTTAGATAAGCTCTTATGTTTAATTTTTTAATTTATTTTTAAAATGCTGTCTTCAACTTCTGGAGGTTCATGGAGCAGAAAGTTAGGTCCTTAGACCTAGCATGATTGCCCATTCCTGCACTAATCCTATCTGTGAGGCAGGGACCATCATGTGGCACTGATGTTATACATTAAGACCAGTTACCAGAGGTGAGACCATCTTAGCAAATAATAATAATAATAATAATAATAATAATAATAATAATAATAAGTAGTAGTAGTAGTAGTAATGATTATGTTCAGGATAAACCCTTGACCCAGCAATCACAATGGAATATTTCACTTTACTTCATCTGAATGTTCTGAATGTTCCTGATAGCATAAAACAGGTCTTATAATATTTTCCTATTGTGTTTAATCTTCAGTCAAACCACCCAATTTAAAGTAGCATAACCTCATGTAGGGTACACTTACCTTAAGGCTTTAGTCCAAATCCTCAACTGAACTAAAGGTGACGTGCACGTAACTGAGTTTCCTAAATGCATACTTTTTAAAAGTAACAATAATGCTCTCTCCTCTGTATTGTCTACTCTGTTTAATTTACTCTCAAAGTTTCAACAGAAGGACCCACCTTTACCCTATGTATGTACAGTGAGCCCTTGTATACAATACTATCTGAATCACCACCTTTGTCTGCCATAGATGTCTCACTGCCTAAGATAGGCAAGAACAAAGAGATGTAAATACAGTCGTGTCTCCATATCCACAGATTCTTTATCCACAGATTCAGCCATCCACAGCTTGAGAATATTCAAGACAAATATAAATTACCAATAGCAAACCTTGATTTTGCCATTTTATATTAGAGTCATCATTTTACTATATCGTTGTATATACTGGAACTTGAACATCCACGGATTATCCATAGGGAGTCCTTGAACCAACCCCCAGTGGATACTGAAGGCCCACTGTATGTGTTGTGTGTGTGTGTGTGTGTAATGTTTGCCTGTGGTTTGACATCGATTCAGCAACTTTAGATCAATGACTTCCATACTCAATCTGCCATCTTAATTGCCAGTTGTGAATATCTGTACATGCCACATGCAAACAGAGGAACATATATGAACACACAGTGGCGAATTTATGTATAAGTTAAGTAAATTCAGTTTAGGGACCCAATTTTTAAATAAAGACTATTGGAATAATAAATACTTTTAATGCAAAACCTCCATAGCTTAGGGCCTCGGTAATTTAAAACCTTGTTCACCTAGTCAGGTGTATGCTAGTCAGATATGGTTACACATCAGCTAAAGATAATCTGCAGAGGTGTCATCAACAACGACTCCTAAGTGGTTCAACTCAGCTTCCATGAAGTGTCAGTATCTGAATTTAACTTAAGTAATTGATCACTTGTTTGTTAATTATTGCTGATGAGCAGGTAGCACCTCACGGTTCATGAAGGCTGCAAGAAAGTAGGACAAGCATGGCATTTAACTGTGAGCATCTCATGGCTGACTGGAATTAAGTACCAGCCTCTAATGCCAGAAGGTGTCAAAGCCAAGCCAGACAGAAGTGTTACTTGAACAATTCGGGTCATATGATCTTATCTCAGCAAGTGGGTCATGAAGACATTTGAAAACCAGCTTCCCTGACACAAAACCTAGCTTTTACAAACTTAATACAGTATACCCAACATATTAAATACATCATGTTTTAATAATGAGTAGGATATAACTTTAGCCAGGAGCATTAATTATATCTAATTGAAGAAAAGGAGTTATTTTGAAGGTGTGATGCCTATGTTATTGGCTATGTGATTGCATTCTCTGTGTGTGTGTGTCTGTGTGTATACACTATACACACACACTCACATTCTCAGGCACCTGTTTGACCAGAGACAACAGTGAGATAAAAGCAATTATTTATTTATACACACACACACAATGTCTCAGTTATGTCATTTTAAATTCTTTGGTCTTAGAGAAGATTGTAAACTCTAGATTACATGAGTGCTGCTAAAGGGGACTGTGATACCAAGATAAGTCTGGTACAATATCTTGGGACTCTTAGACTAGAAATCAAGATGTAAATGCCAAGTGGGCCAAAATTCAACCGTAAATATGAGCTGCATAAACTACTAATTTGTTGTTTTTTAATGACATTTTACTTTGAGGTTGCAGACCTTAAACAAAAAAATAATCAGTTTAAAACTGAAGTTGATAATCAGTAAGGTCTGCATGAACAGAACAGTTACTTACAAAGTTAGCTGTGCTTCGATAATAGAGAATGAAAAATAATATGTAAGATGTGCTTGTATCCTAGGTGTTATGGATTACACAAGTGTTGATACACAGTGGTAAATGTTTAATTGTTGACATGTGAATCTTTGATTTTAGGTCTAGAGCCTTAAGTATACCACAGGGAAATTACACTTAATACAGATACTAAGGGCAAGTTGGTGACTGAATACAGACCAAGGCTTCAGTCAAAGAGTATGGCTAACTAATATGCAACATTCACATAGAATTGCTGGAGTTTATTAAATGAACTTGGCCTAGTAGTAACTGTACTAGAGCTCTAATACAAGGAAGGGAGAGCAGGAGATTCCAGAGCCTGGGAATTTAAAAAAAGTTACAGGGACATTATAGCTACAATTTTGAAAAGGCAAACTTTGCTTTCTTGTTTTTCAGATGTAACTGAGACGGGTTATTATTTAATCTGAGTGCTACAAGCAACTGGCCTTTGGTATAAAACACAGTCTCCCCCCATCCATTTAATCACGTCCCCAACACCCACAACAGAACAAGGGGCGCAACACAAGCCAGCACTTGAACCATGTTGTATTTGTACCATTTCATGAGCCGATAATCCTTGTCCACAAAAGTCGCATAACACAGTTACATCCTACGAGGAGTGAATTTATCTCTTGTTAAGTTGCAACTGTAAAGTATATATATATCTACATTACTGGGGGAAAGGAGTTAATTGCAACTAACTCTTTGTAATTCAGCTATTTCCAAGCTATAGGAATTACTGATCCTGGAACAGCAGAAAAGGAGGGTGCTTAGAGACCTTAGCAAGCGCTACTGGAGGCCAAAATAAATAAAAATTGCAACAAGGCAAACTCAAAGTGAGTTAGAGAGAAAAATCAGGGAAGGAAGGAAGGGTTGGTGTGCAGATATTGGCCAGAAACCTGTCACTTGAATAGTCACACTGGCATACGTGTTGGCATCAGGAGAGAAGAGGGCTGCAGCTGTGAAGGAAGGAAAGCACTGGAGAAACAGGCTGCTCAAAGGCAACAGATTTTGGGCCTGTACAGACAGGCCCAAATAAAGCTGTTTTGGGTTACTTTGGAGGTATGCTGCTTAAATGATGAATGCGTCCTAAGAGGCCAGAAGCCTCACAAATGCCATGCTTCAGTCCTAAGGACCGGAGCACAGCTTTGAGGCAGCTTCTGGCCTCTTAAGATGCATGTGTCATTTAAACAGCATACATCCAAAGTGACCCGAAGCGGCTTTATTTTGGCCTGTCTGTATGGGCCCTTAGTCTGCCTTCCCTCACTATACTGCATAGCGCTGGGAAAAGTGCCATCACGTAGTGCACCACCATGACTCCAAACAGTCTCTCCTTATTCAAGGGAGAACAGGGTATGAAGCTGGTTCTCTTGAAAAGGCTCACTGTTTGAAGGACTTTTTCAACAGCCCTTCTGCTGAAGAAGGAGGATTTGTTTATGCTGTGGCAACAAAAGTCAAAGGGACTCATTAAAAGTAAGTGTAATTTAATGGTTCCAATAGTCCAAAATCCATAAAGATCAGGCACTTGTTGTTGCCACTAACATTTGTGGATGGTTTACAATGTGAGTAACACCTAGTGGTGTTAGCAACATCTTATTTTTTGCACAGCAAACAATACGTTCAGTGGTTCACACGCTTTAGTCCTCCAATACTTTGGACTTCACAATACCTGATTGTTGGCCTAGCTGGTTCTGGGAACTAAAGTCTAACACACCCAGAGGATGAAAATTTGGGAATCAGTGATCAAGTTTAATTCCCAGTTACATCTAGGCACTTCTGACAAACAATGATTTTTCTCTCATGTCATTCTCCATTGTGATCCCTTTGTTATTCATCCCCCTTATGTGTGAGCAAGGCACTCCGCTGATCTGACCAAGACTAAGTTGTTGTGGTTTGCTATGTTTGATCCCAGACAAGAAGAAGAAACTGTAACCATGGGGACAGAGGTGGTGGATTTAGACTCTTAGCTGGATCACGTCATTCCCTCTCATACCCTGCCATTTCCCTCTGAAAGATAATTCCGCATCTATAAATATCACACTCACAGAGCACCTAATAAGGGCAAGGCCAGCTGGTCCAGTGATATCAAAAATGAGAATGGGGAGCTGAGAGATGGTTGTGGATTGTGTATGCTGCTATAAAGAAACTTGGTGACACGCTTCTAGCTTGATTGAAAGCAAAAAATAGTGTTGGGAACAAATTTTCCTTCAATATGTAGTTACCTTACTCAGGATGTTAATTATTGGCAATGGCACAACTACATCCTACAACATGCTGTAATGAGTTAACAGTATTAGAGGAGACACAGTATATTCAAGTCAAGCCTCCTTTCTGTACTGTATTTCAGGGGTGAGGAGGAAGCAAATCTAGATCTATTGATAGATGTTTCAGTGACAAGCAGCAGCTTTTTAAAATAATGTATGATTCCCAATTGTTCTACACTAGCAATACAATGATCTTCCATCTCCAAAAGTGTGGATCTTTTCTTCTATCATGGGGAAAGGTCTTGGACTCCATGTATAAAAGGAGCTGAATAGTGACTTTGGGCAAGTCATGTGCTCTCAAGCTTCAGGCAATGGCAAACCTCTTCTGAACAAACCATGCCAAGGAAATCCCATTCTTAGGGTCACCACAAGTCAGAAATGACTTGAAGGCACACAACAGCAACAAATAAGACTGAACCAAATCTGTACCTTCATAACTTTCCTCAGGTGAAAGGCAATTCAAAGCATGTAGCTTTCTGAGAAAATATAACTTTGAAAACATGGATCAAGATGCATGTCAGCAGGACCAATTCACACCTTCAAAGCGCACCTCCTGGGGAGAAGAGCTTTGAAAGTACTGTATGGATTGGGCTATGGATAGCTGACATTAAATTCTCAACTGGTCTGATTAGTGCTTTCCCAGTTGCCCTTCACAGTAAGATGGGTTTGTATGGATATTACTAGAACTGAACCCACCCCAAAGTTACCAAAAATGCCTCATGCACTTTTATAGGACACAGATACAGTATGCTCACATAGGTCTCCCTTGACACATTAACAACAACAAGCTGGATCCCACTTGTGGTCCCAAGATCCTCCTCTTTCATAAGGCGTTGCAAAATGAAGTAGAGTGAAACCTCATCAGGGCTTCAAAGGACCAACATGTCTTTAAAAGATATCCATATGTTAATTATTTTTAATATCATATAGCACCTGTGTGTAGATTGCATTTTAATAAATTGAATTAGATCTTCTGCCATAAAAAGATGGAAGAACTAATATGAACCACTCAATAGCGTATCGTCATAACAACATAAACATTAGGACACTGTCACATTGAGCTATATGCTTGCTTACTACATAAGGATGCTAATAAGATGAAACTTATTCTCTCCATGAGCCCTGCATAAACATCCAAACACTAAATAGTTGTCATTGCTTGACTACATTAATTAGTACACCATACGGAACTCATTCTGATAATAAAATTAAGTCTTTAAAAAATCCATTAAGTTTTCCTGCTGCTTGGAAGGCACTATATTATGAGACCACTTACAAGGCCTTGTACAGTTGTGTACAGTCTAACAAACAAGAAAAGAGTGTGGCTAATTCTATAGATAATTGCATGTACCTTGGCAAGGAAGACATGCATTGCCTTTGCAAATGGGATCAATTAGGTATATATGAATGGTCGTTTCCAACAGCAGCAGCTGACCAGGATCTAATATAATCTCCCAGAGACGGTAGCATCATTGGAATAGAATTACATAGACAGGGCAAAACTAATCAACAACGGCCATAAGGAAATATCATACCACACATGGCTCCACAGCTGTTTCCATGTCAGGCTGAGGCCCCCAAGCTGAATTCTAGAAAGCAAGCTATTGAAATATGGGAAGCTATTTTAGATTTTCGTTGTCACAAAGGCAGTCATATTTCTGGGATAAAGAATCTATCTGTGGCAGGTGGAGCCTATTAAAGCTGTGAACAGTTGCAAAAACTAAGCCTTCTTAGGCTTAAAAAATCCAGAGCAGGGGGGCCAAAGGAATAGGCATGTTGTAGAGGGCACAGTATTTATCAAACACTTTGGAAAAACTGTGGGTGGTCTTTCTATAGTCTATGCCATAGATGAATGCTGCTCTTTCCATCCAGAGGTTTTGTTCTCTCTCCGGGGATATGAAATAAAATCATAGCAAAAAGTCACTCTCCTCATAAAAGTGAGTAAAAATTCATTACTTCTCATGGCTTTAGTTTTCAATGCTTGAATAAGTGCTTCTGCGTATATATACATGCAACTCAGCACTGCGTATGTCTGATAAAGTGAGCTGTAGTTCATGAGCCAGCATGGAGTAGTGGTTTGAGTGTTGGACTACAATTCCAGAGACCAATGTTCGATTTCTAGCTTGGCCACAGAAACCCAATGGGTGACTTTAGGCAAGTCACATCCTCACAGTCTCAAGGGAAGGCAAGGGCAAACCACCTCTGAACAAATCTTGCAAAGAAAAACCCATGATAAGTTCACCTTAGGACTGCCGTATGTCTGAAACAACTTATGCCCACCACAAAAGTGGTGTCAAGTTGGATTATTTCTGCAGTGCAGATGCAGCCATAGTTGTTTAAAAAGAAGAATTCTATGAATAGCAGTTTCTTCCACAATAACTTAAGGCCCCGCTTGGAATATTGTGTCCAAAGGAGCGCGACTAAAATGATGAATGGTCTGGAAACCCTGCCCTATGAGGAACGACTTAGGGAGCTGGGGATTTTTAGCCTGGAGAAGAGAAGGTTAAGAAGTGATATGATGGCCCTGCTTAAATACTTGAAGGGATGTCATATTGAGGAAGGAGCAAGCTTGTTTTCTGCTGCTCCAGAGAACAGGACACAGAACAACGGATGCAAGAGACTCCAGCTCAACATCAGGAGGGACTTCTTGATAGTAAGAGCTGTTCGACAGTGGAACACACTTCCTCAGAGAGTGATGGAGTCTCCCTCCTTGTAAGTCTTTAAACAGAGGCTGGATGGCCATCTGTCAGGAGTGCTTTGATTGAGAGTTCCTGCATGGCAGAATGGGGTTGGACTGGATGGCCCTTGTGGTCTCTTACAACTCTACGATTCTATGATTCTACCTGTTTCTGATGTAATCAAATATTGGTTTAAAACCAGAAAGGGTCATGGTTTCTTCCAAAGAATCTTGGAAATTGCCTACTTGACGAGATTATATTCTGTTAGAGACCATAACCTCCTGAATGGTGTAGTGGTTTGAGTGTTGGACTATGGCTCTGAAAAGCAGGGTTTGAATCCCCACTCGACCATAAAGCCTACTGGGTTACCTTAGAGAAATCACACTCTCTCAGCCTCAGAGGATGGTAATGGCAAACGCCTTGAAGAAACAGGACAAGAAAACCCCATGGCAGCATTGCCTTAGGCCGTACTTCCTTCCTTTGAAGATTTGGAACTGAATAAATCCATTAGACACTTTCTTTTCACTTCTTGATCCTCTACGTGAATTCTTCATCCACCTTTTTTACCTTTTTACCTCTTTCAACTTGTCTTGTAAATCATTTCAAATTAATCTAAACTCTTCCAGTTTACTAATCCAAACTGAATATGATTGTCACTGTCTTCATACTAAACCATCAAAACACCTTGTAATACAAATTATACATAGATGCATAAATCATGCATAATTGATTTACAATGAATCTAATAATTGAAGCCTAATGTGTTTTCCTCTCCTCATCTAAGGTTCAAACAATCTATTTGTGGCTTCCATTCTTCCACAAAACCTGCTATGCTTCCTTGTTTCACTGGACAAGTCAGTTTATGCATCTTTACCAGTTCATACAGCTTGAGAAGCCAATCTTGTGAGGGGCTATTGTTGTCTTTCCACTTTTGCACAAAACAGGACCACCAAACATGGAAGAATGTCCCAATCTCTATTTTCTGAAGAACATAAACATGGAACTATTGCACTGATGTGGCGAATGTGGATTCCTCCCAGGCATCTGCTTGACCATTGCCTTAACAGAACGCAGGACTAGAGAGGACTTTGGTCTGATCCTGAACAACTTTTTTTGCAATCCCAGAATCCCAAAGTTGGAAGTGACCTCAAGGGTCAACTGACAACACACACATGCACTATGCAAGAATCCACTGGGAACCATGTAATCTCCATTCAAAACCCTCCAATGCAAAATCTAAGGATGGTTAATCCCATTGTTAAACAGCTCTTACCATCTGGAGGTTTTTTCTAATGTGAGCCTCAACCCTTTCCTGTATTTTGAATCCATCACTTTGGGTCATACCCTGGGGAGCAGCAGAAGATAATCTCACTTCATCTTCTTAGGTCCACCTAAAACATACTGGTCTACAAACCTTCCGTCTCATTTCTAATTTCTCTTCTCCCTCTGTCCTTGATTTCTGTTATGCTTCCAGAGAGTAAGATCCTAGTGCTACCAATCAAAACACACCGTACAGTTATCCTGTCATTTCCTCCTCAGTGAATTTTCTGCCGTAAGAAACGTGGTGGCAAAACACAGGCAGGTTACACAAAAGACAACAATACATTGACTAGTCATGTAATTCTGCAAACAATGCAGGCCAATTGCACAATGAAATACCTTTTCTGGAAACAACTCCAGTATATGATGAGGAATGGGAGTTTCAGAGGTCTGTTACTGCTTTTCAAACTGTCATCACAATTTACTAGTGTTTGGTGATGAAACATTTAGGCTCATTGGATGAAGTTATGAACTCTTAAAACACACACACACACACAACCTAGAATACATTGGTGTATCAGTGATTAGATA
>NC_056527.1:78789177-78874634 GCF_019175285.1 Sceloporus undulatus | reverse complement strand
GGTAGGTGGGTAGGTAGGTAGATATAGAGATGATATATAGATAGAGATGTTAGAGAGAGAGAGAGAGAAAAGGTAGCCAAGCAGAAAAGAGGATTTCTGCATTTTCAGAGATAGAAATTTAAAAGCTTGTTTTATTAGTTTAGTCCCCTCCGTCCAAACAAAAATAAAAAAACCTCAGCAATCCACAAAGTAACTTCTCCAAGCTCTATTGAGAGGTCACTTGATTGGAAGATACCCATTTTGCCAGGCTTAAACTAGGGAGCTCCACTGCCAGGGCCTGAGCACCCCCAACTGTTGAATGGTGGCATTACAATGGGCCATGCAAGCTTTTGCCCAGTTCCCAAGGTGTGGATCTGGACAGTGGCAGGTAGAGCATGTTTACACCTGATAACTGTTTAAAAAGAAGATTGTCTTGCAGTTTCAACAGCAGAGTGAGGGATTGGATGAAGGAAGTGTGTTTCCTCTCAAGAGCAAATAGCATCATGTGCCAAAGGAAAGCAACAACAGGTGTCCTCTGCCTTTCTCTTTCTCTCTCTCTGTTCCTGACCTCTGCAACTCCCATGACCACCTAAGAAGATTGGCTTGGAACTAGACTTGAATTATTTCCATCCTCTGGCAGGAGACGAGACGGCAAGTCTCAGATCCTACTCAAGTCAATCCAGCATGGGGTGGATGGCTGGGATCGCCTACCATTTTCCTGCATCCTTGCTTTTCAACTTTCCATACTTGTCAAATGTGAACAGCAGCTGGCACTATTGCCCATCTGTTTCCAAAGCCTGCCCAACAGCTACTGCTGTGCAATCCGGCTCTCTGCAAAGATCCCTTTGCAATCCTGTCACATGTTAGGCAGCCACTCCGTTGTGGGAAACAGTGCTTTTTGCATCATTCATTGGTTTAAGCTTTTAACTACCGGACTGCTGCACCTGAGTCAGACTGGAGCAGCTTATATATATACTGAGTGTGTAATTAGAAAATTATATACACTACCAAGCCATCAGTTTCTGCTGAGGCCTAATTCAGCAGCAGAAGAAAGAAAGAAAAGCCTCTGTATGTATCAGCAGCTTCCTTCTTGAGATGGTACTGCAAGGGGTAAGCCAAGCGCAGCCCTTAAGATTTGTTGAATTTATTATACTGTATTAGATTTTATAACAAAAAACAATAACAAAAATAAAGCCTTAACAAATAGGTACACAGAAGTGGTCAACAGTATTAAGTTATCTGAAGTACGTTATTATAACCAATTCTATACTTTGAACAATTTGTAAGGAAGGAAGAGATATTGGGGTGGGGGTCACTGAATAATAAAATTCAAAGACACCTCAATGGCCATCCAATCTAACTTCCTGCCATGAGATTCCACCTCAACATTAGGAGGAAATTCCCGACAGTAAGAGCTGTTGGACAATGGAACACACTACCTCAGTGTGTGGTGGAGTCTCCTTTAGACAGAGGCTGGATGGCCATCTCTTGGGGGTGCTTTGATTGTGAATTCCTGCATGGCAGGGAGTTGGACTTGATGGCCCTTGTGGCCACCAACTCTATGATTCTATGATAGAAGACACAATCAAAGCACCTGAACAGATGGCCATCCAGCCCCTGTTTAAAACCTCCAAAGAAGAAGACTCTACCACTCTCCAAGGGAGTGTGTTCCACTGTCAAACAGCTCTTATTGTCAGGAATTTCTTCCTAATGTTTAGGCCAAATCTCTTTTCCTGTAGTTTAAATCCATTGCTCCAGGCCCTATTCTCTGGAGCTACAGAAAACAAGCTTGCCCCATCCTCAATGTGACATACTTTCAAATATTTAAACAGGGCTATCATATCACCTCTTAACCTTCTCTTCTTCAAGCTAAACATACCCAACTCCCTAAGTCACTCCTCATAGGACATGGTTACCAGATCTTTCACCATTTTGGTCACCCTCTTCTGGACATGCTCCAGCTTGGGTCCCCCAAGAGATAAACGCATTAGTCTACTTCAATATAAATAGTACAGTATTTGAAGAAATGTCAAATATTTCCAAGAAGCTCATGCTAAATAAGGTCAGTCTTAGGCCCCATTCACACTAGTGGGGATGCGGGGACATTTGATAATGAGATACTGAATCAAAGTTCTCACTATGTTCACCCCAATCGAATCTCTCCGTGGCAATTTAACCCTGATGAAGTTCACATTACCATTTGTATCCAGGGATGTAGCTAAGATTTTAGGAAGGGGGGGGGGGTCCAGACTAAGTGCCACCATTATAATGGGGCTTGGGTGCGGCAGCACAGCAGCAAACACCATTCATTTTTCTAATGGAAGGGGGGGGCGGACCCCAAGAACCCCCCCCTGGCTACATCCCTGTTGTATCGATTTGTATCAAAGGGGTGAGCAAGATCTGCCCCCTGCACATTAACCTCTCCCTCTTGGATGCCCTGAATGGGATCAGGCGCAAGTTCCCATTGGGTCTGGATTAAGAGTTAGGACCAGAGTCTTTCAAAACCTCAGTGTTGTCCAAATATCTTGAATGGGATGGAAAAGCTGGAAGCAGTTGTAGCCCACAACAAGCCTGTGATTCTTTTCCGATTCTCATGGCATGCAGACTGGTTGCAGATGATGTTGTCTCTCTCTATATTCATCTGATAGTAGAAACATACCTGTACATGACCAGCCCAAAATTGTACAAAGAGACACCACTACAAGATCAAAATACTTAATATGCAAGACTGGCCAAGTTATTCTGGTATCTAAAGGACTCTCACAAATCTCTGAGATTAAAAATAAATCCACAATAATAAAAGACATTGTTTGCTTGTTTGTGGTAGCTATAACTCATCAGGACATTGTGTTCAGTGCCTCAAAATGTGAGAGTATTTTACAGTTGTTGTCCAAGTTGCAGTGCTGAATTTCAAACTGGAATTCCACCCAAGGGATGTGTCAGAAGCAAAGCGAGCAGCATATCCCATCAGGAAACCATGATGGATGACTCAAATTTGATTGAATGGGTGTTTTTTTTTTGGGGGGGGGTTGTTGTCATATAAGTGGCAACATTTAAAATGGAAATTCTAAGTGAGGCTGGATTCCTAGAAGCAGAAGGGGGCCTGCCACAACTCTTGAAGAAATTGTGGAAGATGCCTCAAAATTTGACAGTTGGTTTTTTAAAATTACAATTTATTTTATCCAAGTCCCAGTGGCCCGCTTCAAGTCAAAATGCCAAATCAGATTTTGGATCTCATAATCTAAAGACAGTATGGCATAGTGGTCTGAGTGTTGGACCATGACTCTGGAAACCAAGGTTCGATTCCCAGCACAGCCATAAAACCCACCAGGTGACCCTTGCCTTTTCTCCTGATTCAAAGTTTTTCCTTTACCCCAGTTGTTCTCAAACTGTGGGGCAGGAACCCCGGGGGGCATGAGAGTTGCTTAAGGGAGCAGCGCGAGACTTGGAGGCCCTGATTTCCTCCCTTCTCCTCTTTCCAACATTGTTCTGTCCGGGAGAGGAAGAGGAAGGTGAGGGTGGTACTCAGAGCTTCTTCCTGAGAGAGGAAGAGAATGATTTCCTTATAAAATGTTTACATGAAGGTGTAAAAGAAAACATGCACACTAAATAAACAAACTACTACGTTGAGCAGAGGAACAGTGGAGCATGATGTCCACATGTACAGTATATACTTATGTATTACTCTAGAAATTTTAGTCAAAAAATTAACCCCCCCCCAAAACTGGGTCAACTTATGCACGAGTCAAAAAAGGAACCACTCTCTTTCTTTGAATAGTTGCAAAAGGCAAGAGTTTAGTTCAATCCAGGAGCACCTAAAAGAACCCCTTTTACTCTCCACCATGTCTCCACTTCTGAGCTTTTTGAATGCCTGGATTGGAAAAGCCCAAACAGTTATGCTGCCAGAATGTTGTAAGTTCATTGGCATCGTTTTCTTTAGCTTCATCCTCGAGTTTTACCCTCGACTTATCCATGGGTCAGATCAAAATCCATAATTTTGGCCTGAAAAAATCTGCCCTCGACTTGTACATGAGGTCGACTTATAGTCGAGTATATACGGTAGATGTAAAGGGGATCACCAGGGTAAATTGTCACATATTAAGTGAATGTTACATTTTAAGGGTATATCCTTTCTTTTAAGGGCAAGTCTGAAAGAATGTCTTCAAACACTTTTTCTATGGACATAAATCCTACATTAAACTGCTGAGCTGAATAAAGAGATGCCCAACCTCTGGAGAACTAGAGTTAGATAGTTGGCTAACTGCTCAAAGGCTTCATGTATCAAGTCTTCAGCTGTGTATTTAATGTGCATACATCATTTTGAGTCTATATACTTATTATTATTATTATTGCAAATACACAGGGTTGTTCCTATTGACTTCCCTTTGTGGGTGTGGCTGTGGGGCTCCTATGTATGAATTTACACTTTGAAATTTGCCCAAACCTCACTGTACAATTGTGGTCATGACAGCTATGATAAGGCAGTATACGCCAAGAAGACAAGGTTGACATATTCACATACCTAAGTCCAGACTTGCTCACTGATCCAAGTAATTATGAAGAGACCTATTCTTCCTGGATAGAGAAATTTCGACCATTGCTCTCAAGCTCTCTGTAGCAATTTGTTCTTCCACAGATGTTCTGTTATCTTGACATGAAGACAGAAAATGAAGTAATTTAATAAATGTAAAGATGATCTCCTGAACATATTATTTCCCCCGCCCTCACAAATTCGATGGGATTGTTTTTTTAAGTCTGATTCAAACAAGGAAGGCAGCATCAGACATTGCACTCAGTTTCTTGTGGTCCACTCTGCAACCATAATATATTTTTTTCATATGCAGTTTCAAGCCAGAATTGACTGTGACTCATTCATCGGCTCTTTTTAAAGGCAAGGCTTCTCAGATGCTCAGAGCGTTAAAAAATGCCTCTCAAGCAAACTGGTTACTTCTTTTTCAAGTGTCTCGCTTTCTGGTTGGTGCTCTCCACTGTAGACGGTAAGGCTTTCATGTCTTTTTGTATTTCTTTTTCATTATTAATCAAAGCATACGGATGAACAATAATGAAAGAGCTACGCTGTACTTTAATGTCAGGCATTAAACTCTAATGTACAAGTGTTGCTGATTGTGTAGGTAGATAAAAGAGGGATGTTTTGTGCTGTTAACACTTGCAAGATCTGGTTGGGGCATTTTTATAGCTGGGCTGGTTTGTTCATAGTTTACCACACAAGGAAACTCAATGACCTTTTGCAGTGGCACTAAAAGATTTCCCTTTGAAGAGAGGGCGCAGAAGACTTATGCGTATTTGTTTTTTGTGCCTATTTGTCTTATTCCACTAAATTCAGGGGAATGTCCCTGGGGTTATCCCACTTTCCTCATTAGAAAACCAATCTATAAACTGGACAGCTAAGATTAGGGATATACAGTACATTCACTTCTTTCATTCTCACATGCAAGAACAATTATTTCAATTTTTACACACTCAAAGGCAAGATTGCAATAATTTGTGTATTTTTAATTGATTTTTAAAAAACATTTTGGGTTCCTGTTGCAAAAAAAAAAATGATTTGCAAAGGTTTGGGAAGAAAAGGAGAAGGAGGAGGAGAAAAAAATCAGACTCCTTGAGCAATTTCCAAACCTCCCCAATGGTCCTGCCCCACTGTTTGAGAACCACTGCTCTAGGCAATTGGTTGCATTAACAAATCACTCTGTCAAGAGGTCCTTCAAATGTACAATCGAAATCTAATGTCCTGTAATTTAAATGCATTCAACCTATTTCTGTCCTCTGAAAAAATATCCATGTCATGAAGGAACCCATCATCCTTTGGCTGCTTATGTCTCCATGTAACTATTATTTTAATCATAAAAGCTGGCACGTTATTTATTGAGTCAATGTGGTGTAGTGGTTTAAGCATTGGACTATGACTCTGGAGACCAGATTTCAGATCCCTACTATGCCAAGGAAGCAAGTCTCACTTTCTATGCCTCAGAGGGAGGTAAACACAATATCTGAACAAATCTTGCAATAAAATAAAATAAATGACAGGTTTGCCTTAGGGTCATCATAAATCAGAAAGGACTTGAAGGCACACAACAACTCATATCTCATATAACTTAATAAAATAATCTAAGCATCTTGCAGTAAAATTCTCATCATTAACATCATGTCTAGTTTGGTCCTAAAGGCAAACAGTCTTAAATTCTAGGATCTGATGGCCAAGTACCTTGATTTTGGTTTGAGGTTTTTCTCTTGTCAGCTGCCTGGTCCAATGCACCCTCAAAACTAATACAACTGCCGTTTATTTTTATTTATGTATTAATTAGATTTATATTCCCTTGTTCTCCCAAAATAGTCATTCATAATCACTCTGCTGTCTTTCTTGTTCAAAGGCTCTTGGCCGTTTCTCCCTGCTGCAGAAAATTCCACTCTCCGTTTATGCTCAAAACAGTTTAAATTCATAAAACTGTCTTGTATCACAATTCAGATTGACGAACATTATTTAAGTCACGTTGTGTAATATGTATCCATCTAAAGATTGTTGGGGCTGCTGCTCCCATCATCCATTCTCATTCTTTATGCTTGTAGGAACTGATGTGAGACTGCAAAATTTCATAGGCTTACATAGATGTCCAGATACCAGAAAGGGAAAACTATGCTAGCTAAGGGCTGGTGACATGAGAATATCATCTCAACCACCTCAGTAACCAATCATTGGCCATTGGGTCAGGAGGGCAAAACTAGGCCCAGATACTGTCCAGCAGTCCTTACACTGCTGTGTAAGGAGGTACTGGACATCTCCTTACGCAATATCGGGGAAAGCAGTATGCTAGTGTAGCCCACAGTTAAACGACCATAAAGCCCTAATAAAATTCCATCCTATGTCCAATAATATTTGGACGGCCATACGTTCTCCATCCACAATTTTAACATATTCAAGTGAGTCTACCAAAAATATTTAAATGCTCCTGATGTTTTTAATTTTTAGTTTTGAACACATGCTTTTAATCCGCATAATTATAACTGTTACTTCCATGGGGTGGTAAATAGTAGGTTACATCTTGCTATTATAGCCATGGATTTCTATTTAACACAGAGTGCAATAAAAACTGCTTTTAATGCAGAACAAACAAATCACACCAAGAAAGCAGATGCCAAAGCGGCTTATATAGTAGAGTTCATAATTAGTCCAATTTGATCCGTTAAAAAAATCACCCAGAGTATGTGCTTCAGCTGAGCAATGTGTCAAGTTCTTAGAACTTGTAAACAGAAACAGGAATATTCCCAGTGCAGGATTATTCTTCTCAAATACCTGGAAGATGGATGAGGTATAATTGGGCATGAAACAAGAAGGATGCCAAGATTTTTGATGTCTGCAAGTAATGGAGTCCAGAGGAAGTTGAAGAGCCCTTCTTCCATCTTAACTATTACCACCTTGGAATGAAGGGAGAGAAAAACTGGCAGTATCTAAAGTTGGATCTGATCACTTCCTGACGCCCCTCAACCCTAGTATGGACTGGGTCTGTACAAAATGGCAGCGCCCGTCCACATGGGGGCCACCATCTTGACGTCGCAGACGCATAGCATCTGGACGTCGCAACCCAGAAGTGATGCGCGAGTGCACAACTAGCGCCTTGTGGTGCCACTTCCGGAGCGTAAAAAGAAGCGCCATTTTGGTGCTTTTTGGCTGGGCCCAGGAATCGTGCGGTTTGGCCACTGCAGTTCCTGGATGCAACTGGCGCTGCCAGCAGACCGCCGCTTTTAGGCAGTCTGTAACACGCCCAAGTGTTTTATCTGAAATGTCTGCTGATGCGGATAGAAAGGCTAAATACTCTACAGTACTTGGAGTTTAGTATCCAATGTTGAGTTAGTTAAATCCAGTTCTTGGCCTGTGAGATGCACTTGTGTGTGTAACAAGCAAGACAATCCTCCTTGTTTTATCGATTAGGGAAAGTAAGAAAAACCTGAAAGCAATGCAGACGTTCAACAGCTTTTCAGGGAAAGGAGTTTGTATGGAACATCAGACTATTTCTGGCATTAACTTTTCTAGGGAAAGCTTCAAGCCTGTTCCCCAGTGAAGAAGACAGAAATGTCAGGGGAGATCCTACCAAGGCAGATAATGAACTTGTGGACAATGCCGAGTTTCCCACTGGATGCAACCCAAGAAGTATGTATAACAAGGAAACACATGGGATAGTCTAGCTTACAAAATGCTACACAGTTTGTCCAGAATACTGAACGTAATACAAGGATGGCTAACTGTCGGAAGCTAGGGGGGATACATTAGCCTCCAGAAGACCTTACAGGGATGTATCATCCCCGCCTCCAAATGTCCAAAAATGCTCTAGCAGGTGTGGGGGCACTTTGTTTTTGGGTTCCCGGTGTTTACAGCAGGAAGTGACTACAATTCATTTTCTGTTCACTTCTAGGTTGTTTTGTTTAAAGCATAAGCCAAAAATGAGAACCAGCATGGCATAAGGTAGTGGTTTGAGTGTTGGAATACAACTCTGGAGACTAGTGTTTGATTCCCAGCTCAGGCACAGAAACCCACTGGGTGACTTTGGGCAAGTCAAACACTCAGCCTGAGGGGAAGGCAATGCCAAACCTCCTCTGAACAAATCTTACTAAGAAAGCCCCGTGATAGGTTCACCTTAGGGTCGCCATAAGTTGGAAATTACTTGAAGGCACACAACAACAAAGCCCAAAATAGTCTGGGCTTATATCCCCCCAGTCTGCAAAAATGGCAAAAAATGCCCAAACTCTCCAGAGGGCATTTAGAGGCTTTTTAAAAACAAAACTCCGAGCCAGGTGGCCACAAATTGCCCTATATAGCTTGTGGTTTGCATTTTGCCCACTCTTAATGTAACCAAATTCTGATAACTTTCAATTTGATTACTTTAAAAAGTACATGGCATGTTCTCTTTGGATTCTAGTAACCAGAAGGATGGGCACCAGGTGACAAAGTGGCTATAGCAACATTTATTTACATTTTATTTACATATTTGAGTCATATCACCTTTCCCTCAGAGCTGGGATGCAAGGTGGCTTCCAACTTAACTAAAAAAATGTTCCTGGAAATACCACAATACAGTACATATTAAAATACATGCGACACATGTTTGCTGGAATCCTGTTGGACAGGCAGTAACAAGGGCAAGAAAAAGGCGGCGAGCAGAACAGCAATGCGGGCACTATAGAAATAGGCTGGCAAACTGTATCTTTCTTCACTCACCACTATTAAACAACCCCAGAGAAATGTAACTGTTAGCGCCACTTATCCGCTCTTGTGCCAGCCCCACACCAGTGGCATCACTAGGAAGGCTGGCACAAACACCTGTATTTTGTCCTCAAACACCTGTATTTTGGCAGAAACACTGTGGCATTTGCCTGTATCTCTTTTAAAAACATAAAGAGATAGTGGGAGTGGGGTGAATCTCAGTGGGAGAAGGAGGGCCCCCAGAATTGTTTAAAATTAAAATTTCAAGTTTCAAAATTATTATTTTTAATTTTTTTATTTTTAAAAAATATATATATTATTTTTAAATTTTCTTTAAAAACATAACATTTTAACCAAATCTTCACTACGTATATGTAAGTACATTTAGGTTATGTGTATGATATTGTAATTTTATGGTACAATTTTAATTTTGCTAGTTGTTTTACGTCGCAATCATTAGCATTACATTCAGCGGTATATGGGGAACTATGATTTACGAGTAACATTAGTGCAAAAAAGCATTACAAAGGATTCTGTATGGTGTGAAATTGGGGGCGGGGGGTTTGACACCAACCCTAGGGATGCCACGGCCCCACACAAATCACATCGAATTGTACAGAAAGGCCATCCAAAGGCCAAAACCAAGGCTGGGCAACTGTCGAAGGCGAGGGGGGCATATTAGCCCTCTAGGAGAATTTGGAAGGGAAAACTTTTCAAGTGTGACAATATTGAACAGCACAGTACACTATACTACACCCTACCACCTTCAAAAATGAAATAAAATATTTTAAAAATTGTCCCCAAATGCTGCCTAGATGACATGGGGATATGTTTATTGGGCCATTTTAGGCCCCAAAGAGGTTTTTTTTTAACAAGAAGCAAAGAGAAAATGAGGTGTAGTCACTCATTTTGATTCCTGTTTCAAAAAAGACCTCTCCTGGGTCTAGATTGATTCAGGGGGAGGCAAATTGTGGTGGAAAAACACCTCGCCCTTGGAAGTCATTTGTGGCCAATTTGGAGCATTTTTAATCAATCAATCAATCAATCAATCAATCAATCTTTTAAAAAATTGACCTCTTTGAGTCTCAGAGGTTAAACCCCTTTTGTCCCCAATCCTGGTCTAGACAGTTTCAGTATTGTTGCATTCTGTCCTGAACATAAGCAGTCAAACAGAAGCAAAGTTTCCTAAATAAAACCAATTGTATTTGCTGCAGAGCTGAGGAAGAGATCCAGCTCCTTTGGTGTCTCGTGGCTCAGAGGCCTGAATGTCGAAGGACCCAACTGCCAGATTTTTCCAGTGACAACTGAGACTCCTTTGATCGCCAAGGCACAAACCACAACCAAGCCCCCCTGGAAGGAAACCCACCGCATAGCAGCACCAGCAGCAACGCCAGAATCCAAGCGTTGGTTCTGGTACTTCCTCCCTTACAGACAATACTCCTACTATAATGCTTTATTGCCTGTTAACCGAGGTGCCAATGGTTATAACTTCATCTGGCACAACAAATTCCAAAGCGACGAGTCCTCCGAAGAAAAGAGAAAGAAAAGAGACACATTTACAATCGTTTAAGAAAAGAGCAAAATCTCCTTGGAAAATAAGATGCTGATCTAGCAGTAGTTACTCCCCGTCTTTTTTCTTTCTTAGGTGCTAGCAAAAAATATGTTAAATCAGGTAAGCCAGAAGTAGCTCTGGATCTAATGGAAGATCTCTGGGTCATTTGCAATAGATTGGCAGTTATTCAACTACCATTTATTTCAGAGCAGCAGCAAAAAGGCTTCACTCCCACCCTGCTGTTGAAACGAAAAAGGCTTGGAGTAACCGGCGAGTATATTGTGTGGAAGGTCTGTCAACTCAATTTAGTTTTGGGCTCAGAATTCTGCAGGAGAGCCAATGTGGTGCACTGGTTTGAGTACTGGATGACAACTCTGAAGAGCAGTGTCTGAATCCTTGCTTGGCCATGAAAACCCAGTGGGTGACCTTGGGCACATCACACTCTCTCAGCTTCAGAAAACCGTGATAGCTTCCCCTCAAGATCACCATAAATCAGAAATGATTTGAAGGCACACAAGAACAACGTGTTAGCAGACTTGAAGATTCTAATATTTAAGTTGCTGTTATGAGCCTTCAAGTCAACGCCAACTTATATCATAGGGGTTTCTTGGCAAAATGTTTTCAGAAGTTTGCCACTGCTTCCTTCGAGGTTACCCAGGGGGTTTCCATTGCTGAGCACGAATCTGAACCCTGCTCCTGAGTCCTAGAATATCACATGTGAAAAAGAATTGCAGCAAAGTGTATCGCTCCCATCCTTATCGCGACATTTTATGAAATGGCATCATGCTTATCTCATCATTATCCTATCAATGAGGTGGAATTGTCGCATCACTTTTCATTAACTGACGTTTCCAATGGTACCCACCATTTGAGAATCACTTGCTTAGTGGTTTGAGTATCAGACTAGGGAGATTATCATATGTGAAGAAAGGATGGGAGCAAAGTGAATTGCTCCCATCTTTATCCCACAATTGCATGAAGATTATCACACACATCGCACTTATCCCATCATTATCCCGTCAATGAAGTGGAATTGTCCCATCACTTTTCATTAGCAGAAGTCCTGTTCTTTTTTCATGTGTGATAATCTCCCTAGTCTGATACTTAAATTACTAAAACAGTGGTTCTGAAACAGTGGGCTGAGACCCCCAAAGGTGCCAAAAGACTTGGAGGCCCTGATTCCTCCTCCTCCTCCTCCCAAACTCTGTGTAAAATTTACACATGCATTGACTTAAATACTGAATTTGCTTAAATAAAACTGTCCTACTTTGAACAATATTATTGCCTTATAAAATGTTAAAAATAGGAATATGCATGAATGTGCAATTGCAAATATGCTCACTAATTAAACAAAATATTTTCATTCATATACTGCATTTTGTGGACAGGCGCAACATCTGCATATAGGTGTAAAGGGAAGGTGCCAACGGTAAAAGGTTTGAGTACCACTGCACTAAACCATGCTGGCTCTCAACAAGTAGATTCTTTCAAGGCAGCCGTCTTAAGTAAATTCTAAGCCTGGATTTGCCTGCAGGAGAATAGCACAAAACGACAAACTTGCAGGTGCACTTGTTCACTTTGTAAATCTGAAATTAAGACTTATTTATGGACAGGTTAAATAAACAGGATCCATTTTTGGTACGGTAGGAAAACTATTTCCTCCCTCATAGTACTCTGAAGAATGTTTAAATAAACCAAGCTGTCTTGCAGCTAATGTAAAATAATGTAAAACATTTTTTCCAACAGTACTTTTAAAATAAAAACTGAAATACTGATTTTTTTTTTAAAAAAGCCAAGACAGAAATTGATTAAGATTTTATTCACAGGAATGAGATGTACATGTCTGAACACTGCAAAGCCACAGAACTCAGAAATTACAGATTACTGGGTGGTGAAATCAGAACAGTAATTTGTGGTAACACTCAGCCTAGAGATACAAGTATAAAGAGAGCATAAAGATGTACATCATATCACTCTGGAAAGATTTTAGGTTTAAAACAAAAAATATGTTAAAATTTGTAAGTCGAACTGGCTTAAGTTTTAGTAATAAATCCTGGGTCGAAGTCTTACTTGCAAAGGCAGTTTCTGTTTTTATCAAGGAAGGATGGTTTATCTATTGCAAACAGTAAAATAGTATTAAGCTTATTAGCAATAAACAGCAATAGCAACATGAAAATATACAAATTTCACATGTAAAAAGCACCTTGCATCAATGAATAAACTCTCAAAACAAAATCATTCCGGTATACAAAATCCCTCTGAACAATAAAGTACATCTGATTTTTAAAAAGTATACACTAATTATATCACTTGTTTATGAACTGTTGTATCCACATCATTCAACAAATAATTCATTTGGAACTAACAGACCTATCAGGGATGATTTACAAAATAAGGGACAATAGCTGTATAGTGTAATATAAAAGAAGCAGGACTGAAAGTAGTAGGGAAGTTTAGGGAAGTTGTAGATGATTATGAATGATAAAAATAGGGTTAATTTAAACATGACTAATTTAAGTCCCACTGATTTCAATCAATATACTCTGTATTACTAAATTCTGATGCAATGTATCATGGGGGGGGGGACTCTCCAATTAGAAAAGACTTGAGAAACAGACAGGCAGACAGACACTACTAACCATTTGTATACTGATTTGAATGTTCAAATATGCTTCAAAATATTATCTTGTTATAAAGCTTACAACAAAAATTATCTTAAAGAAGGTCGGTAACACTTACCACGGTGCAGAGAAAAGGCTGAGTGGCTTGCTTACATTGACCTAGGGAGTTCATGGCAGAGGAAATATTAGCAAAGGGTGCGGAATCAAGGCCTTCCAAATGTTGTTTAATTGCATGCTCCAGCAAATCTAGCTAGTAATGGACACTGGGAGCTGCAGTCCAACAACATTTTGAGGGGTACATGATACTCGTCCCTACTTCAAAGGCACCTCATATACAACCATAGAACTCACTGAGATTTGCCTCTCTCCCTGGAGACCAAGAAATACAGCAATTTCCTAACTTTTCAGCCAGTGGCCTGAGGTCTGACAACACTAGTTGCCACGTGTGGGTATAGATGGTCATCAGGCACAGTATTGTTCACACTGGCAGGCAGCAGCTCTGCTATATTACCTGAAGATGCTGGGGAAGGATTAGCATTTTTTGCACCGAACACACATGCTCTACTGATGGAGCTACACCATGGAACAAGTGCTAGAGTACCAGGATGAAGTGAAGAGAAGGACAAGCAGGGGGCAAGGGGAAAACAAGATAACAGGCAGATAGCTCCAATCATGGAGGAAAGCAAGGTGGGGATACACTGCATTAAAGAGCAATCAAGAAGATGTAATGAGCCTTTACTGCTTTTCCTTTCCATCAGTGCGGTGGAGAATTTAAGAATTAAGATTAACGTGGACCATCTGCCGTTCGGGGCAATTCAGGTAAAGAACTCCTGGCTATTATCTATGGAGTCTTGCTTTAAGATGGTGATTATAGTTAGAGACTCCAAACCTCCCCTTGCTTGTTTTGCTTAAATATAGTGTAATTATCTTCTCAAGATACAGCTTCTGTCATCAATGACAGCCCAAGGAGTTCCCCTGAAATACCTTCCAACATACTGAGATGGTTGAGGCTGGTGCTATTAACTAATTTCAACTTGCAAAACCTTCTGTAAGTAACATTACTGTTACTGGGCACATGAAGGGAAGGACTTGAAACAGGGTTGTTAGTAGTTCTGTATTCTTTGCCATGTTTATCTTAATCCCCAGAACAAGTTTCATATTATCTGAACAAACCTTGGAAGCAGGTTAGGCTGAAAGTGTGACTTGCCCAAAGCCACATGTAGTGAGCTTCCTAGTTGAGTACTGTGAAAGAATTAACAAGGGTTTTCCACTTTGCAAATCCAACACTCTAGTCTTTATATCACACTGGTTCTTACAGGTAGAGAGAAGCCACCTCATTTGTAGATTTAGAGTTGGCAACTAAAGGCTGAGGACTATGAATGTTACATACCCCACTAGAAACAAGCTGTTTTGATGGAGACAAGCTGCCTAAACATTCCAATGGAAATATTCACTACCCCAGATCAGATCTCAAGAGAGAAGCAGCCCTTCCAAATGTTCTTTCCAGAGCCCCAACCAAGCCTTATGTCTTTTCCTGTTCCATTCAAACCTTCAGATTTTTCTGTTTATCTTAGACAGATCTTACTTATGTCATCCTTACATAGAGGAGAGAAAAGGGTATGCCTTTTGTGAAAATGGCTCTTGTTTTCAGAGGCTGCCAAAATGGCTCTTGGACTTCTCCATGCTGAAGGGTACACTGTTAACAGTGCTGAGCTATTAATCTCTCTTGCTAGGTAAGGCTGACTGGTTCCATGTTTACCAAATTTTAGACAGGTAGCTAAAAAAATACTGATGAGTTTTAATGTTACTTTTAGGCAGGTGCTAAAGAAGATTCTGTTTCTGCTTTTATTCTACTACTGTGGTTTGTATTTTACTGTACAGCTCTTTTTAAACTGTGTGTCATTTGAAGGACCCAGGTGGGTAGAATATTTATTTCTAGGTACTCTTAATAAATAAATACTGACAATTATATCAGTGCAGAAAATTATTTAATGAGTTGGTTGCATACTGAATTAGACAGGTCAAGTCTATCAATATGCAACTACCATATATACTTGACTATAAGTCAACCTCATGTGTAAGTCGAGGGCAAGTTTTGGGGTCAAAATTATGGATTTTGATATGACCCATGGATAAATCGAGAATAAAATCTAGGGGCATGTAACAAAGGATCTAAAGGATGAAGCAAAGGACAACAATGCCCAAGAACTTACAAAAGCCATAACAGTTTCTGCTCAAAATAAAGGATGAGAGAATAGAGGGGGGTCAGTTCTTCCAAGACAGATTACATTTCCTTTTTTAAATAACAGTTAAAGTGCAGTACTTACATTGACCCATGGATAAGTCGACTCAGGTTTTTGGGGTCAATTTCTGACTAAAATTTCTAGACTTACACATCAGTATATACAGTAAATACTCCTTTATTCTGGTAGAACAATTTTAGTCCACAAGCATGGATTCCAACCACACTGGCAACTTGAATGCCAACCCAGCAATACATTATCAAAACAAATCATGATATAGTTTGTTAAAATTCTGTCATCTCCCAAAGAAAAATGTATCATAGCACTCCAAAAATCATACGCTACTTTGGAGAACAAAGATAAGAAAGTAAGTTCATGATGTATGCTGGCAGGACTTACATATGTGATGATGTAAGCTATCCCAAGCACCATTTGTCTCTAGCTACACATGTAACAGCCAGTCAAGAAGGAAGGGGATTTGTAAAAAAATTATGGTAGCAAACCTGGATGTATACTGTTGACCATCAAGAAGACTTTTCCTTAAAAAATTAATAATTTTGACTACAAAGTGAACACTTACTTATCACCATAAGAGTCAAGTATAAGTTCCCTACTGAAATTTGCCAGTTTTAGTGTAATTATGCATCCTGAAGAACCAGCATCTAAATGTCAGGTGTGCCCTAACCCTATAGTTCAGAATCTCAATACCTATTTAGAAACCTTTTAGGTGTAAGACAATTTAAATAAGTAAGACAATTTAAAGCTGGCTCATCAGCTGCATGCCATTGCATAGTAACAGGAATACATAGTTGTTGTTTTTTTGGTTTCTCAGAAAAGCATACCCAAAACATTGCAATAGGCAACACAAAGGAAATACCTACACTGCAAACATATATTGTCTTACAGCACTTTTCACTGTTATAGCCCACTCCACCAAAGAATCTTGGGAAGTGTAACTTCTGAAGAACACTAAAACTCCTCCAGACAGAACCACTGCTCCCAGGATTCCTTAGGGAGTAGGAAATGCTATAAAACCAATGTACACATGTGGTATACCTATGTTAGATAGCCAACATGGTGTAGTGGTTTGAGCATTGGACTATGACTCTGGAGACCAGGGTTCAAATGCCTGCTCAGCCATGGAAACTGACTAGGTTACCTTGGACAAGTCACACACTCTCAGCTTCATAGGAAGGAAAAGACAAACCCCCACTGAACAAATCTTGCTATGAAAATGCCTTAGGATCACCATGAGTCAGAAACAACTTGAAGGCACATAACAACAACAAATATCTATGCATACAAGTGCAATCATTGTTATCATTAAAGTGACAATAATGTATAATATGATGCTTTACATATCTATATAGTAAAAACATTAACAGTGCTCAGAATTTAGATATGCCATGAAATTCAAGCTATAAAGGTAAACACATGTTTAGCATATGTATTTAGACATTTCCAACACCAAGAGTAAGGTTTTGTGATGTAAAAAGCTGTTTAGAAAATCCTATGATCAGTTATTATTATCTGCAGGAGGGGAAGAATAGACAAGTACTTTTGCACAAAACTATCAGTGTTAAAATCACCACCACAAAAATGCCATCATGATAGAGCTATGGACCAAGTATGAGCAAAGGAAAAATGAAAAGCAAGGTCCAACCCACAAATATGGTGGTGCTCCTGGATTTCACCTACACAGCTCTTCCTGGATGCATACTGTTGACTGCATGAAGACAAAAACAGAAACAGACATATACACTACTACACAAGACTGTATATACGCTCACATATTTAACAACAATCCTGTATATATATCTTACTTTGGCTCATGTGGACCCAAGGACCATGGCATGGAGGAAATCTGTCACAGCTATCACACCTGTGAGCCATCACCGATGAGGGTTAAATAAAACTATCAAAGAGATAACCATGCTTGTCTCAGAGCAGAGTCTTCTGGCACTTTTAAGACTAACCAGTTTATTTTAGCATAAGACCTTGTGGGATTATGGCCCACTCCATTCCTGAAGATTGCAATTTCTGAAAACTGCGTGTTAAGAAGTGGGTCATTATCTGAAACAGCTCATACTGGAAAAAATGGTCAGTCGCATAAGTGTCAAAAGAATCCTTTCTCTTTTTATGATAAACGAGGGATTCACAAGAACAATAAAAACTAAGTAATCATGTTATCCAGCCTTGATGGGTGTATCTACCCTGCACACGAAATAATGGTTACCAGATCAGTTCAAGTGTCATAAGGCTGAACTTTACTGGATGAAACCAAAGTTCCATCTAAATCAAGGGTGAGCTAAGCACAGTCCCCCAGATGTTATTGGACTACAACTAACATCAGCCCTAACCAGCACTGGCAATGGTAAGGAATACTGAGGTGCAGTTCAAACCATCTGGAAGGATGAACAAATTCACCCCTGATCTAAATCCAGTATGCTGTCTCCTAAGCACAAACAGTGCATAAAAACAATAGCCATCCTCAGTACTGCTCCCCTGGCATGTCATGGCATATTGCATCTTTTCCAAGGATGCATTGTAGAGTAGGAAAGACTATGAAACCAAATTAACTCTGTGCTAAGCCTACACTATTAATGATGTGAAACATCCACTAAGAATTCTGAGAACTGTAGCTTGGTGAGAGTGCAGAGAAATATCTGTTAAGAAATCATTAGCTTCCATCATAGAGATAGTTCCTTGGAGAGGAGTAATTATTAACCCAATTCATGCTTTCATTGTAAAATACCCTCAATGTAACCTACCTCTCTCAAATGATGTGATGACAGTGCATCATTTTAATACCTCTGGATTCTTATGAATTTTGATTTGAATTTTTAGAATGGGAAATTTAAAGCAGAAATATATGTACAGTACAATAAAGATGTGTGAAGGAGAAAAGGTCAGTCGGATCAGCACAAACATGCATTTCTACTTCGTGTTTGAGAATGCTTACATGCAATAAACACTCTCTAAGAAAGGTGAGAGTGGAAAAGCTAATTTTAAGAACTACAACTTCCAAATTCCCACAGGCACTGATCATCCTATCTAGAAGCAGTAATCCAAAATAGGAACTTCTCCAAACTTTGATGGAAAGTGTTAACCAAGTTGTTCAAATTTTGGGATAGATTCACTTTTGCATTAGGATTATGAAAAGAAAAGATGTTGTAGTCTGTCCTTCACAAAAGAGTGTGAGTAGTAGCAACTCTTAAAAGCTTGAATCACTCTTGGTTGGTATCTTCCCTTGTAGAGAATCTCTCCCGCATCACCTTCTAATGCATTTCATCAGTCAAAAGCCCCTAGGCTCACTGAAACAATTTTTTTATAACAACATGATATATAACATGGTATAAAGGAAGCTACAGTCTTAGCACCTTGGCAACTATGGAGTAACTAAAAAAATTGTTTCTTTTTACTGTCTTTACCCAGAACCTATCAAAAATACTTGTCCACACCCAGTCTCCAAGCAGAACCACGAAAAGAACAGTGCCTGAACATCCAAAAGGCAACAGGGGTGTAGAAGTGCTGCAGATGTTTGCTGGAGCGAACAGGTTCAATCCTACAGGTTACTAGTGTTCTACTCGAGGGAAAGTGGCTTCTGTAGCATCTTGCAAGGAGGTTCCAGATATCTAAAAATCAAGTATATTATGAATTTCAAACATATCATGTACATATGCAATTGTTCTAGTCAGCAACTAGTTTTACCAGAGTTACACACAACAAACAAGAACATGAGAGTAAACTGTTTTTGGAGTTACAGAAGCCCTACTGAGTTATTAGTTTTCTGTATAAAATAAACATGAAAAGAGGAGCTTGATAGCCCCACCCCATATATTGCTGTTTCGAGTCACATTCAGCACACAGAAAGCAACAGTTTGAAGTGGAGCACCTGCTGTTCATGGAGGATCTCCACACTGTTTGGAACCTCTATTTTCCAGGGGCCCACCTCATATGGACAGCCTTCATGAACAGTGGAAATTCACCATTTCACACCCTCCTTGATGGTGACTAGAAATGACAACAGATATGAGATGGGGCTAGAATAACACCCTCCTCATGTTTATTCTACACCAGCAGTTCCTAGCCTGTGATCCATGGACCCCAGAGGAGCTGCAATGTCCTCACAAAGCCTGCAGGATCTCTGGGGTTTGCTTGACCTCCCTGACTCTTTCTTCCATGACCAGAGTCTGTGTGGAAGCACAGGGCACAGCCCAAGAGGATGGCCTGGCAACACCACTGTCACTGTGTTCTCTAGGAGGCTTGTTCACCCTCCCTGCCCCTTTTTCCTGCAGCTGGAATGCACATGGAGCAAAAGGCAACACCAGCCATTCCAAGTCGTGTAGTAAGTACAGTATTTGATGCGCTTTAGTGTTTTAAATGTTAAGACTGGGGAAGGGGGTCCCTGGTAAAGAAAAGTTTAAAAGAACCACTGATCTACACACAAGTGAACATTCTACTCCATTCAAGTTCCTTTATGAATCGCAGCAATATGCCCCACCCCTTAGTCATCTTTTTCCTTGTTAAAACTAAAAATTCTTTGAATTTTCTGATTGAGAAGCACTAATATCTCAAGGATTTTAGTGATCCTTTTCTGAACCCTTTCCAGCACCAGCATGCCAGGGTCCAAGTAGCAGGACAAGGTGCCCCTGCTCCGGTTGTGCCATGGGCTGATGGTGCTTTCCAACTTTGTTCTTTTTGACATGAGGTACTCAGAAGTGTACATATCATTCAAAATCTAGATGTATAAATATAAAATGACAATGTGATCTCTGCTACTTTAAATTCCATACATTTACTAACCACTGTCATCCAGAAGACTGCCCTCTGTATGAGAAATCCTGCATTCTTTGGAGGAAAGCAACTCTGCATATTGCAGAGGTGCACATCCCACAGGAATGACTTAGTAGCTCACTTAAATAACATAGAGACATAATTTTTACAAGACAACACCACTAAGAGGCATGTATCCACTCCCTCTTCAGCTCAAAGCAATTGAGTACCTGGTGCAGGGCCAGGCTTGGGTTTTGAAGATCTATTGTGGCAAGAGACGGCATGCGAGATTCTGAAACAATTTTATTTTCTTTCTTCAAAAATCTGGAATTCCGAGCTATATGTAAAGAAAACACAACTGGCATATTTAATTTTCCCTCCCACATAAATGAACATTTATTTTTGCAAAAGTGACTTTCACCCTTTGCCTTAATTCAAAAAACATAAAATTGCAATGGTCACAGATAGTCTTTTGATTTGACTTATTCAAACACCAAACATTATTTGCCAGCCACTTGTTCTTAGTATATTTTTAATCAAAAATGTTCATATTTGCTTGCTTGCATATCTGCATGGACATTTTTCTCATTCCCATTCTGCCTCCTACCACAAAAGTAAGAGCACAGCAAACAAGGATAACTGGGCTGAAATCACAATGGCTAGATATACAGGCTGGTTGGCACCATAACTCCGAATATCTGTAGCAGAGACAGACAGGAGACCATCATAAGCTCTGGATTTGTATAAAATCCCCACGTGCAATTTAAAGGTTTTTTTTTCAGAAATGGAAAACATCCCATTGAATTTCAAAAAGTATAATCTCTGGATAATTGGACTCAAAATTTTTGCTGTAGGGCAGGGAGGAACTTAATTTGCTTGTGTCCATGATAGAAAACATGTAGCTCTCTAGAAGTTCTTGGACTACATTTCCTACCTGCCCCAACCAGAACAGAACAGCCTGTAATTTCAAGTGATAGAAGTTGTAGTCCAACAACATTAGAGATCCACATATTGACCCTGGTGCAACATTTCACTTTGCTCTAGACAGCTTAATTTCAGAATTTTTTGTCTGTGTCCATAATACAATGAGTCATAATTTTACAAATTTATTTTTGCATATCACCATCATCACCTTGGCTTCCCAGTCTACCTGGTGTTACAGACAGGAATTTTTGACCATCAGTGATTTGGAATTTATCCAATAATGTAGCTATCAGTGAAGTGCCCTCAGATGATGTGGCATGTTCCAAGTAGTATCTCTTTTTGTAATTGTGCTACCTTGATTCTATCTATGGTGATTTCATTTGCATGTTTTGTCAGTTTGTTTGGAATAGCTCCCAGAACACCTATTGCCACTGGAACAAGAGGTGCTGAATCTCAATTTGTTGGTCTCAGCATTTCATAATCTTTTATCTCTCTTTATATTCAATTCTGCTATCCCCGGGATTTGCAAACAAATTACTGAAGATGTCAACTTGGCAACTGTAGGAAATCCAGGAGTCACTTTTCAGAATACAAATATCATCATTACCACCACCATCATCATTAAACAGTTAAAAACAATATTTTGGCATTACTAGTTCTGGGATATATCACAAGCTCTTACCGTCTACACCTTTGAGTTCAGGGAGATGGCTATAGTTCAGCTCTGGCAAACGCATGTCTGTTCTGGAAAACTCCCACCTTTTCTTGTTTGTCTGAAGGACATTGTTTTCATTTGAGATCTGGTATCAAACAATAGTTGATACAAATAAACCAGGAATCTAATATTACCAAGTACAAATTTATGATCAAGAGTAACGTTTTATAGACCACTTTCTGTAAAGCACAAGATTTATGATCAAAGTACCAACTGCCTCCCATAGTACAGGTTGAGCTTCCCTTATTTGGATTCTGAAATCCGAAATACTCCAAAATTCAAAACGTTTTTCAAGGGTGGCTGAGACAGTGACACTTTTGCTTTCTGGTGGTTCAACATACACAATGATTAAGCATTACTCTGGAAACAGAAGTGGCATTGACTTTGTGACTGAACAATATCTGAGGATATGCTTCCAGCTTTATTCAAGCAGTTATTTGTAAATTAAGTACTAGTGCCTTAAGCTCACACCCTACTTTCATTCTCATAACTTTTTCCCTGTTGTATAACTTATTTTAGAATGTAAGATTGTTGACAAGGATTGCTTGGCTACTATCAGTTTCAGGTATTTTTACTCTTCTTGTGTACTCCACTCCGAGAGCTAAATAGTGAGGTAAAACAAAATGATCAAGAATATATTGTGAGAATATATTGTGAAAAGGCCCTAGTTCAGTTTGAGAAGACTCCAAATTCTACAGCACCTATTAAAAGGATGCCAAGTAACAAGACCAGAAGACCTCTAAGTGGGACTTTGAAAAGACACTGCCAGTCAGAGCATCCATACTAGATATTTTCTGGTGAAACAGATATCTTACATTAAAACGCCAGCCAATGACTGCAATATCTTTAAATCCTAAAGAGAGAGAAAACTCTTGGGCCCTTGTTGTTTGCTGCGGTTTGGTTCCAGGATCTCCCATGGATAACAAACTCCATGGATGATCAAGTACCATTAAAAATAATGGTATAGCAAAATGGTGCCCCTTATTTAAAATGGAAAATGAAGGTTTGCTATTTGGAATTTATACTATTTTGAATATGTTCAAGCTGTGGATGCTTGAATATGTGGATAAAAAATCTGTGGATAAGGAGGGTCAATTGTACAGTATTTCAAAACATGTGTGTATATGCCTTCAAATTGCCTGATGACTTATGGAAACCCTATGTATTTCATAGGGTTTTTTAGGCAAAGAATACTCAGAAGCAGTTTTGCCAGTTTCTTCCTCTCAAATATAGCCTACAGCAAGCACTGGTAGTTAGCCATCCTAGTACTAAACAGGACTAACTCTGCTTATCTTCCATGATCAAATGGGACCTGGTCTCATTGGAATATTTAGATAAAAAAATCATAGAACAGGTGATTGCCAAAAGTGTTAAGTGTCACACAATGCTTGTTTTCATCAAGTAAAATCTGAAAGACCTTACCGATGCTGCCAGGTTCACGCTATAATATCCTAGTGGTGATTTTTTGCCTTGCTTTATGAATGGATTGAAATATATTTTGGTCTTCTCATCACTCCTAGAAATACAAATCATAAAATTATTATTATTTAAAACAACAAAAACACAAAGATCCTGTTGCCACTGACATCTTTGAAAGTCAATTCTGAAGACTCCTTTTATCCACTATTGTGACTAAGAAATAAAAATGTCTAAGGGCCTAGATGTAGGTATATTACACAGCAACTTTACCAAAGCTAACCAGGTCTACACCTGAGCCAATTAGGTAAGCATGGATGACTATCTTGAGAGCCCCAAATACACCACTTAGGAGCTTCCTGGAGGAGATTAAAGTGAAGAAGCCCAAGACAGGTACTGACTACGTACAGTAGGCATGGGTAAACTTGGCTCCTGACAGCAAAGAGTTTTGTGGAACCTTGAAGACTAGCAGATTCATTGACACCATAAGCTCTTGTGGGCTACAGCCTAGAGCTCTGATCACCATGTGCTACTCATAACTCCAGATGAATCGGATCCATTTTTGACTCCAATTGTTTACAATCCCTGCTTTGAAGGCTATTCATACAAAAGGTTAGGGCAAAATGGCTTCTAATTCAGAATTCTATTTACAGTACCACAGTGACCAAGCAGAAGCCCAATAGCATCAAGTCTAAATCCAGTAGGGTTGCCAGAAGAGAAAATGTCAGTAGGTACTGGTTGTCACACAAGCAACACTTTCTGAAATTCCCTCTTCTATACTACCATGAAAGGGACAAGATTCCTGGCCCTTATTTCATGAGGAAACCCTAAACCTCAGAATATTTAATCAACAAATGGAAATTTCTTATGAGGTTCAACAAGCTTAACTAACCATCAGGGCTCTTTTTTTATTTTAGCATAGCAGCAGAACCATCAGAGAACGTACTCAAATGACACCACTATTTGCCCATATTTCTCACGGATGACTTTGAAAAACACTTTTTCAGCTCCATAGACATCTTCTCTCTGAGACACCCTGATGACAGTTTTATTATCTGTATTCATAGACGAGACACAACAAATTTCTACCAGAATTTCAATAATCCCCTCCAAACCAGTAACCTGAATGCAGACTAGTCCTGGACTGGAGTGTACAACCACAAAACAGAAATGTAAGCTCTACTTAAACTGGAAACCCAAAGACTGCAATACATTCCTACCTACTTCGAGCTTCAAATTAGAACACACCGCAAAATCTATTGTTTAAAAGAAAGCTCTATGATGCACCCACACTTGCTGTATCATAGGGCTTTCTCTGTGACTCATTAGTCTCTGACCTGTCAGACTGAGACTCCCAACCCAAGGATTGAAAACAGTCATTTCACATACTATAATACCCAAGCATCCAAGTGGGTAAAAAGGGATCAGCAGGACCAGACCAGACTCAGGCATAATCTACAACAAGACAAACTCAGAAAAGAAAAGGGGGGAAAAAACACCAGAGCATTACTTGTCATCCAGTAATGGCTAAAACCACTCAAATGTATCATCAGTGACCTACCAACTATCCTGTCTGGGCAATGAAACTTCCCTCTGCTATGCCTTGGATAGTAAAAGTATGGCAAACCTCCTCTGAACAAATCTTGCCACCAAAACCTCATGATAGGTTCTCCTTAGGGTTGCCATAAGTCAGACAACAACAACAACAACAACAACAACAACAACAACAACAACAACAGTAAATCTATAGTTGTTTACAGAGAGGCATCCAGGTAAGACTGAGGGCAGGGGAATGTCTAATTAACAAACTGTAAGCTGCTCTGATAGCCTTTTGGCTGAAGAGCGGGGTATAAATAAATATTAGTAGTAGTAGTAGTAGTAGTAGTAGCAGCAGTATTTATTATTAAGCTTTATTTATATAGCGCTGTAAATTTACACAGCACTGTACATATAGTATTAGTAGTAACAGTTCTCACAACAAAAATTGATACAAAATCTGGTATCAGAAATATTACATTCAAAAACCAGTAGGCGACAGGTAAATCCCCCAACATATTCTGTCTTGAGAACAAAAGAACTAAAAAGAAAGATTCCAGTGTAAAATAGCTGAAACAGTTGTAACTCAACTCAACAAAAGATTCAACTCTGCCTCCTGCTGTTTGAAAAGGGAAAAGGGCTTTTTACTAGATGCATAGATTAACTCCTTCAGAGCAAGAATGTATGTTAACACTCAACTAACACTCGTTTGTTAAAGGCCACAGGTAGGGCAATAATAACTGTCTAGACCTATTGAAATTCAAGACCCGCTTACAATCTCATTGGCTGCAATCCCTATGTATGCCCACCAAAGTATATATAAAAACACTATCTTAGGATAGGACTCTGTCCATAAGAAGAAGTGGGTTGCAGTCCATGAAAGCTTACGTCTTAATATGTTTGTTAGTCTTTAAAGTGTCACAGCACTCTTTGTTTTCACATACTGTACAGTATTAAAAAACAAAATAGGAAATATGGAGTAGAGGAAGAAGAGGAGGATGAAGAAAGAAAATTTAGTATGAATGTATTATTATGTTTTAGTACAATATGTGAGATAAGAATGTATGATTGTAGAAATAATTAATAAAGATATATATTTTAAAAAACAAGATATACCAACAATGGTTCCCAGAATTTTAATGCTCTGTTTTGTATGTTTTAAATTGTACTCTTCTTAAAAATTATATGCCACTCTGCGTCCCAATTTCTTTGGGGGAAAGCAGGATATTCAGCAGCAGCAGCAGCAAATTTACTAGGGAGCATTAGGCAAGGCATGGTTCAGCCTTTAGCCCTCAACTCTTCACTGAAATGTGGAACTGACTGTATCTTACAGGATGATTGAAAGGATTATGGAGATAAAATATATGAAGCATTCTGAATACTCTAAACTGGTATACAGAATGCTACATGTTATGACTTTTTCCACATATGCATAAACTTATGTTTGTTAGTGTCTCTATGATCAATACAGAATAACAGTCCATTCCTATTGAACTAAAAAAAACCAAGTATGAATGCTTGTTTCTTTACATTTTTAGGCATACACTTAAAAAACATCTTAGAAAAGTAATGATGAAATGACATTTACCTGGGATTTGACATATACTCTAAAAAGACAACCAGAACTATATCAGAGTGTCCTGCAAGGAAGATATAACCTCTGATTTACTCTATTATCATTATTTACTCTGATTTTGTACCTGTAGTTATGGGTTCCCAATTTTGTCCCAGTGCCACTGATACTGGATGACATGGTAGAACAATTCTGTCCAATGGGCGGGATCACTATGCTGGGATTCTTTACATATTCCAGACTGCTACTTGAATCTTTCAGAGTTACTGGAGGAATGGATTTGACTTGCCCAGCTACATTCTCATATAGGAAACTTGTATTTGAGTATCTGCCAGATTTCTCTATATCAGCCTTGGACAATTTCATTCTGAACAGCTTGGAGTCTTTCATCTTTGAATCGACACTGAAGTCCTGTTTGAAAACACATGAACTAGTGGGCTAATCAAGAATTACATAGACCAATGTTCTTTTTTTTAAAAAAATCATCAGGGACAGAACCAGGAAAATTATACAAAAGAAAACAACACTTTTCCAAGTGTTATTGCACAAGAGGTTGCAGAGCTGGTTGGAAAACCTCTTATATAGCTGTTCTTCACAACAGCACATGCAAAAGTGTAACCTAGTGCAACTGACCCAAGCAGCAATCTTCAATCTGACAGCATGACACTAGATGTAGGCCAAACAAATTACTTTGAAACACACCAGAGCAGTAGTTCCCAAATTCTGGTCCACCAGGACTTCAACTCCCAGAACTGTCCAACAGTCAAAAAATCTGGGAGGTGAAGTCAAAAACATCTGGAGGAATCAAAGTTTGGGAACCACTGCATTAAAGGAAATACATAATAGAAATATGGGAGCATTCAGTATGTACCCCCTTTTCTCACTGACATCAATGAAAAACCACATGTATATTGGACAAAGTGCCTGAAAGAAACAAAGTGATTTCAGGTTTCTAAATGTTCAGGAAAGTAGCCCTGTTCATTTCTTCTAGCAAAAGAACACCAAAGTGACTATCCAATATTATTTGGGATGAGGTTTGGCATGAAAGTTTATACCAAATAAGACCTGTTTTCCTTCAAGGAGTTTCAGATTTCTAAACAAAATTGATTTATATACATCTCCCCATTTGAAGTGTTGTCCAAGACTGGAATTTCAATTCATGGAAGTTTCCTATTAGTCTCTCTAGTGATTCATTTAATACAACTATATGGGAAAGCTTAATGCAGCCTGGCAGAAAAAGAAAACTTCTCATCAAAGACATCAAATTCAATCAAATGGTGGAAATAGTCATTTTAAATGCAAGGTTAATGGGTCTCCACTTTTTTTAAAAAAAATAACAAGTAGCTTTCCTCTCATTTCATTTCATCTTGAAAATGCCAACTACTTCAACTGATTCTACATTTTACTTTGGAAACCACAACAAGTAGTGAGTATTCTGCGGTGGAGATAATAAACATTGACACATGCATAGTTAAGAATCTATATACAAAAGAATTAACTGCCTGGAAATAAAAGGGGACATTACTTCTTGTATATCAACACTTACAGAGAAGATTCATTTCATTATGTTTCTTGGAGGCTGCATGGAACTGGGTGAGATACTTCAAGTGCTTTGGACATGCTATTATCAGCACAGCACACCCCACTATGTTCCCTGATATACATTTGGTAGTAGTGCTACTAAAACATTTTATTCCTAGTTCCTATTCTTAACCTTGCTCTTTTTCATCTCCTTCATTCTCAGCAAATCTAGCTGAGGACCTCTGGATTTGATCCCTGTCACGATTCAGTGGTGGATGTTAAACCACACTCTGTGTACACCATTAAAGCACAGTTGTCACAATCTGCATCTTTAAATGGTTTTTTACAGTTCTCTTAAGGACCTGAACAGTCAGACATCATGCTTCTGTCTGCCTCTACCCCCGTGTTTGTTTTATTCTAAGGCACCAAGATAGTTGTGAAGATCCTATCCTTTTCATTGCATGAATATGGTAGGGCTCAAATAGAGAGGCCACAATAAAGCTGCTTTGGGCCCCTTTGGAAATGTGCGGTTTAAATGACACATGCATCCTAAGAGGCTGTAAACCACGCCAAAGCCACACTCCAGTCCTAAGGACTGAAGCACAGCTTTGGCACAGCTTCTGGCCTCTTAAGATGCATGCGTCATTTAAACTGCATACCTCCAAAGTGAACCAAAGCAGCTTTATTTTGGCCTGTCTGTTCAGGCCCTTAGTTTCATTTCTGTGTGTATCAGCCCTAGTGAAAAAAATTATCTGGTGACAACTTTGGAAAACACCAAAAGGAGCCAATGGCAACCAGCAGACAAGGCTGGGCTACAACAGATTAATGCCCTAATTCAAACATAAGGCAGCTTCATATGCTCATATACAAACACACACAACAACAACAACAACTAAATGTTACAAACCTGGATTAAAAGCATTTTTCTTTCATCACCAGAATCATCTTTATCTTTCCTGCTTATTTTTGTTTTCTTGGGCAAAGGGTGGTCTCTTTCTTTCTGAATCTTGGCTTTAAGTTCTTGAGCAAATCTTGTTCCCCGTGTTAAAGAAAGAACATATGTACAAAATGAAACTTGCATTAATTCCTCAATAAACCAAAACACGATACCAAATGCAAAACGCATCACACATTAACTTAATTCCTCCCTTTCTATAAGACAACATATATTAAAAAGGAGTGCAGGTGTTCCCATGTCACCAGGTGTACCGTGAGGTCTCTACAGTCATTCCTCCTGAGGCAAGCAGGCCCTCATATTGCAGTGTTTTGCTTATTACTAAGGTGTTACACACTGTACTTGCCAGAATCTATTTTTAAAGAAAGAAAACAAGATAACAGCAAGAAATCTTCAAGGTCAAAAGGCAGAAGAAAGAAAAGGATTTACTACCTCCTCCTTAGTGTTTTTGGCATGTTCAACTTGATGCCCTGGTAAGGGCATTTTTGCCTTTATTAATCTTTTCACAGTAGCTGAAGAGAGTAACCTTTATCGTACTATTAAGTGTCAGATGATAGCAATAAAATTTGGAATGTTAATTCATGTTTGTTAGTTGGAAATCACTTTCTCTGTTATAATTCTTACAAGATAGGCATGTAAGAAGCTACCAGTCCCTTCCCCTCTGGGGCTAGGTCTTCTGGAAATCAAGAAGAGGGGACTGATTTGCAATGAACAAGTGATGTCTTAGGCATAAGCAATGTTTAAGCTTTCCTCTGCACCCCTACTAGTAAAATGCCCACTGACTCCCTCCCCTTTGGGGCCTGAGACCAGGTTTTCCATCAAGTGGCTGGGGCCAGAGTTGCAAGGAAGTGGGAGGCAGAGGAAGGATTAAGCACATTCTTTCTCTCTCAATCATTCTACTGTACCTCACTGCACCTCTAACTTTGCACAGATTCAGAGTTCTCCCTTCCTTCTACCAATACACAGTTTTCTCACTATGGGGAAGCTAGTGTATATGTTGGGGGAAGCTATTGTATATGCTGGGGTAAGCCATTGTATATGCTAGCGGAAGAATTTCCTAGGCGCGTAACAAATCCCAGGATTTTTTTCTCCCTATTAAGTTGTCAACTTTTAGTCCTCCAAGTATTTCTGACTTCAGCTCCCAGAATTCAGGACCATTAGCAATGCTGCCTATGGCTTCTGGGAGCTGAAGTCTAAAATATCTGGAGGACCAAAGGTTAAGAATTACTGTTCCAAAGCATAGCAGAACAGAATAAGGAAAATCAACTCACCTTTCAGCAAAATTATCTCTGTTGAACAAATCACACTGTAACAGCTCAGCACAAGATGGCCGTTTGTCTGGATCAGTCTGCAGACACCGCTGAAATGACAGTATTATATTATTTAATATTTATTTTGATTATTATGATTATTCCTTACTAAATACATCAGTCAAAAGTAAAGTCCCATGAGTCGGATCTTTGTCTTGTCTGAGAATAACACAACCAGCTACAGTTGCCCCCTCCCAGCATGGCCACTGTCTCACTGCTGGATAGAAGAGGAGGGTATATGGAGGAGAACCCAACTCTGTTCTTGTGATGTACAGCCAGGACTGTTTGAATCTCCCCCTGCATTTCCCTTCATATTAGTCCAGACCATAGTATGTTTTAGTACAGAAAATGTTCTTTGTATTAGTTGTGGGAGGAGCACAAGTAAAACCTGCATTTTTCCAGGTTTGATTTGCCCCTTCCCAGCAAGCTCTGTTTTAGCTAGAGGCTTTTTAGTTATCAGGCAGTCTTTGCTGTGAGCCTGCAGAGAACTGTCTTTTTGGTGGCAGTCAGGCCCAGACAGCCGGAAAGGGCATTTCTTACACGTTAGCCAATTTAGTTACCAACAACAAAGAAGTCAAAGGAATCAGGAGCTGAAAGACTTTGCACCAGCTCCATTGAGTGAGAAAATCAAACCAAGATTAAACCCAGAGAGATGACATCCTGAAGATTGCTGAAACTCAAACTGTAAAGTATTCTTTATTTCAAGTTATCTAGAGCTGGGGAGGAAAAAACTCTTTACTTTTGTTCTTTAAATTAAACTTCCTCCTTTTTGAACTTTATATTCAGCATCAGAGCCTTTTTGGGTAAAGAGTTTAATTTCACCAGGGTGCCGGCATTGCACACCTAAATCTGCCACCATCTTTCGTTGGGTGTGTCTTTACAGTTCTTATCATGGGATGCACATCAATAACTTTCCCTGCTCTCTCTTGCCAAGGCAAAAAAGACAGATCTGTCAACACACCTAAAGTGGAAAAATAAACTGCTTGCAATGTATTTACCTTAGCAAATTCTATGACCGCCACAGAGAGCTTTGGATATCGTTTTTCAAGAGGTTCAAGCTCCTTGACTTCAGGTAATCTCACTCCAGCAAAGAGAGGATTTTTATAGAATAATTCTTGGTGCCTTGGGATTAAGTTACCTGAAATGGATAATTAAGTTACCTGAAATGGATAATATTGTTGTTCAGTCTTCAAAACATAGAAAAACTGTAAAAGTAAAATTAGGGCAATTCTCTTACATGGTTTATGTGTACTCTGCAGCATACACACACACACACACCATCTCCTGAAAAACAAGTGGTATAATTCATACTAGCAGGGCTAAGAAATGAGTGTGCATTATCTCTCTCATTTTATACAATTTATTATCCTTCTGGGAAGGGGCAAAGTACCTCCACCCCACTAATAATATTAGCAGCTTCTCTGGTTTCTGGTATTTTACCAGGTACAAAACCTACTTTATTTGGGTATTTGTATCCTACCCTTCTATGATAAAATTTAAAGTGGCTTAAAAAATAAGCTCAGCCAAAATCTCAAAACACCCCAGTAATTAAAAAAAAAAAACGCAGGTAAAAAAATCATCACTTGTTATTATAAAACATTTCTCCAGCACCCATCTCTCTCTGTACACACACACACCTCAAAGACTTTATCCTTGGAAGTGTGACTAAAACTTCACCTTCCATTTTTTTAAAAAAAGATTAAAAGTATCGCAGAAACCGGAATTATATAGCCAATATCACGTGTTGTAGCTTCTTTGCAATCCCATACAATTACATCATATGTGTAATCCAGACAAAAGGAGAGACAATAAAGCCATGACTCTAAAACCAATGTAAACTTATTAGTTCCCTTGGACTGGATGTCCTATTACCCCACAAACACTCAGTTTCCTGAATGTTAAATTTCTCCAAATATAGTTCATAATCTAGCTCTGGGGGTCTTTGCCTAAGGTATCCAATGTAACATACCTCATAGTAGGGCCATTTCTGTTCTGGATTGCATCATGGACCGAGAAGATAACTCATCCAACATTGCTAAATGTCACAAAACCACTTTTCACATTAACCTGAATATTCTAAAGCTCTGTCAGCTAAATGAGGGGAAATGAGAAATGCTCTCTTACCCATACTTTTCATAATATGGTACAATTGGTCAATATCAGAGTCTCCAGGGAAAAGGGGCTCTCCTGTAAGCATTTCTGTAACCAGGCAGCCAATGGCCCACACATCAACAGCCCTGGGGAGGAAATAGAAACACTTTATTCAGTGACAGAATATGCCATGTGTTTTCTGTGATAATAACAAAATAAGCTAATCGTTCTTTTAGAGGAATGAGTGAAGATTCTACCCATGAAGTCTGATTAAGGAGAAAAGAAACTAGCTTAGGAGAAAAAATAATTAAGATTTATTATAAGAACTCCATCTAAGGATAGGGAAATTACTTAGGACACTATGCTAGACTACAGGCTAGGAAGAAAACTAGAAAAGGATTATTGAGGAAGATGTGAAATCCCCCTCCCCTCTACTAATATCAGTTTAAGCCAGAGAGGAATAGACCAGCAAGAGGGGAAATACTCATATCACACTAACTATTTGACTCTACCACTACTGCTCCTTGTAAATTCTCTTAATTCTTTGTGCAAAGACTTTTCTACACTCTTTCACTTTCAACAGTTTGGAGACACAATGCTGGAACAAAAATTACAGTCACCACAACAAGAGAACAACAACAAAAAAGGCCTATCCACATTGAGTAATGCCTGTTTGTGCTACAATATATTACTCAGATACCTCAGTCATCAACTCAGTTGCTGTTGTTAAGATGAGCCTGAAAATCTAGGGATAGTTCAACGTCACATTAAGCTATGGTTCCTTACTTGCCATATTTAATATCTCCAACCAACAGCTCAGGGGCTCGATACCACCTTGTTGCTACATAATCGGTGTAGGCTTCGCCAGGGGCCGCCAGTGTTCGAGCAAAACCAAAGTCACAGAGTTTGATAATTCCCGAATAGGAGACCAGTATATTCTCAGGCTTAATATCTCTGTGTATGATCTGCAAAGAATGAAAAGGGAAGAAAAAAAGAACATGTCTTTACATTAACAAATTGTCCTTTTGGCCCCATATTTCTTGTACCACAGAACACAAGACACTGAAAACTGTTCACACTTAGAACACTTGTACCTGCTGTTATCATTTCTTAACATTACTAGCCCCTTTTCTTTGGATTCCTAAACTCTGTTTCTAAATGTTCAACTCCAATTCTAGACATTTAAGGAATAATGGAAAAATTTAAGGGGAGGATGCCCTCATTTTGCCACCCTTACCCATAGCATTTTAGAGTGATAATCTGTATTGTTCATTTCTAACTCTCACTAGCCAGACATCAGTCTAAAAGCTCAACTGCTGGGGTGTATTTAATCAAGAACAAACAACATGCTGATGCAAGTTATTAGGCAGATAAAGAAGTTTACTTACATTATGACTATGACAAAATCCTATCCCCTTTATAATCTGAAATAAGTATTTTCGAACTCTATTATAATCCAGGCCATTGGGAAACATCTCAAGATCATCAAGGACTGTGTGGTCCACAAACTCAAACACTAGGTACCATCGTTTTTTCTTTTTACAGACTTCCAGCAGGTTCACCAAGTTCTCATGCCTTAATTGCTATCAGGAGACAGAAAATGCGTCACAAAACTACTTCAGCATCCAGCTGTACATTGAATCTGAAAATATTCACCATAATTGCCCTTTCTTATTTGCAGTCTCATGGATCTATGCATGTTTATTAGGAGGTACGTTCCACTGCATTCAATACAATGCTGCCCCACTGTGTTCAATGGGGCTTACTCTCAAGTAAAGTCATGCAGGACTGCAGTCTTAGTTTGCATCTCCTACTGCTCTTAGTCACTGCGTGCTGCATCAGCTCTACTTACATAGTGCAGTACTGTAGCTTAATTCCAGCTTCAGATCACAAGACTCCTAGTTTTTAGTGATTTTATCCCCCTCAGCATAGATTTCTTAAATGTCACAGTAGGACTGACCCTTCTACATGTTGTTGGCCTGCAACCACCATCATCTCACATCATCAAGTATACCGGCTAATGCTGATAGGAGCTGCAGCCAAACAATATCTGAAAGGCCGCACATTTCCCAAGCATTCTACAGCGTGTGCTCTAAATATGAACATGTTGTTGCATAATGAATTTACTACCAACTGTTGCCTCTTAACTGACCCATTCTTGCTCAAAACATTGTTGCAGGACACCTGCATGGGGCCAAATCCTCCTCTCTTCCTACAAAAGCCATGTTTTTGATATGGTATTTGGCTTAAGCCAAGATGAACATGCTTGGAGGGTCAGATGATCGTTTTTCATTCCTGAGCAAGTAGAGCCACACTACTGCCATTTTCCAAAAACAAGTGATGTTCCAGTCATTTCCGGTTAGTTTGAGGGACAATTTTTTTTTGGCTGTTTTGAAATATCACCATCATAAACAGCATCACATAGCAAAACCAGATGCTTTTGAATCATTGTCTGTGTAGCTATAACCATGCACAGTCCTTCCCCAATTACCTTCACACATTTTAGGTAATACAAGTAAGAAAAGAAGAGAATGGGCACAAATGGTCATAGTCAAGACAGAAGGGAACTGTATCCAAAATATCCAGTTAGCCTGACACAAGTACAAAACTGTTCAGCATTTAAATACACTCCCTTTATCATAACCCTCCTCTTTTCTAGAAGTGAATTCTCCCCCGCATGCAGCACATGTGATTACTACATCAGTTCTGATATAAAATGAAATTAGTACCAACTTGTTTCCACCTTAACCATGCTTTGGCTAAGCCTGGCTAAGAAGAAAACCTGGTAAGCATTACTTATCAAAGAAACAACCAACCATGCTTGAGGCCAGTGATGGCTACTGGCACCAATGTCACTGGAGAGGAAAATCCAGTTTGAGTTTTAGTCTGTACTCTCAGTGGTGAACTCTGTTCCCCAAACAGGTTCTGACCTTTGGATAGCTCTCTTAAATTCTGGACTAAAACCTGGAACAGATTAATTGGCTCATTGACATCAGAGTTGTGAGCTAGTACTGGTTAAGGCCAGTGGAGAATTTCATTCCAAAGAGAGGTGCTATGGGGAGGGATCCTATTGCCTGCCCCCAGTCTTTTAAGCCTTACTTTGCTCCAACCCATGGCACAATTAATACACGCAGGTACCTGATATCATGGATACTACTGCCAAAGCCATGTGGGGAGTCCAAAATTTCAAAGCAAATGGAATTTAGTAGCAAGCAGCCAGCCACAAAGTTCCCTGTATGCATTAACCAGCACAAACTGAAATGGTGTAATTAATGGGAATGTTTTGCTAGAGCTACTTTGTAGTTTTCTATTCCTGCCCATTTCCAGCCCTGACTGCTTTCAAAGAAGATGACAGAAGTTAAAGAATTCCACCTATTTCTTATTCAATGTAGAGAAGAAATTAATAGAGAGAACTATTCAGAATAACTTCCATGAAAGTTTCCACCCTTCAAAATATGCATGGCTACAGTATCTGTCATTGACATGTAACTGCCAACTGTTCCAGACCATGCAGAATTGCCTTTGGGGCTCTTACAGTAAAGTAGCTTGCTAACATGATAGACTGAGGGGAAAGCAATGCAGCCACAGAAACCAGGAAAAGTCCAGCCAAAGCCTCACCTTGAGAAGCTTAATTTCCCTCATGGCAATTTTTTTAACCATCTTATCATCCTCACTTTCCAAAAATTTCTTGATGGCAACCACCCTGCCGTTTTCCTTGTTCCTGCACTTCATCACCATTCCATAACTTCCTTCACCCACAAGGCCAAGGATTTCATACTTTTCCATTTGAATACAAAGATATGGGTCCCCAGGCTGTAAGATATAAAGCAGAGTGTACAGTGTAGCCATTTGTATTACGAAGCCATTTGTTACCCTGTAAACAACATATACATCCAAACAGTGGTTGACTCATTCTTTATAATGAGATCATTCAGTTTGCTGCAATGGTCAAAGATATAATTTAACATTTCAAAGCAGTCATTATAGAGCAGCAAGATTTTTGTTAGGATGTACACTGGCTTGACTCATATAAAGTACTTCAAAAATTCAGTCACCTAGCTGCCAGTGGCAACCAGAAATGTATCATCTGCCACGGGATGAATCAGTATCACAAGAAGTTAGAAATTTGCCTTCTTTAAAACAGGTTATGGTATACTGGTTTGAAGGAGAAGGGGTTGCAATAAGAAATCTATGAACCCTTAAAACAATCCTTGTCATTCAGTAAATACCAAGATGCACACATTCCCTCTTTTGAACAACAATGAGACAGTCAAGCCTTGTTGGCTAATAGAAATAATGGTTTACTATCAATATCAACTTAACTTTGGGCACCCCTTGCACATGTGGCTGGCAAGGCAAATAATGGAGCAGAAAAACCTGAATGTTTCTAAAGAAAGAGAAAGACTTAAAATGACATACCGGTACATAATATTACACATTCATCCTTCTTTACTTTTTGAGTGCAAGTGTGAATTGTTCAAATCTTCAAGAAATAAGGAGAGATAAGTACTGTATCTTGATAAAATCACAAGCACTAACCAGTAAGCATCAATCACAGCTGACTTTTCCTTGATACAATGGAAACTTGTAGATATGTTTGTTGGAGAGCTCATTCCATGATAGAAAAATTGTGTGTGTGTGTGTGTGTAAAAGAAACATTTCCACTATAATTAAAATAGTGCATCTATCTTTACTCATATACAATTTCATTTCTGAATGCTAGCGTTTGATTTGAATCCTCCATACATTTGTAGGAAAGGTTGGGAAATGACTTAGGTTTTTTAAAAAATAATTAAAAGCACGAGTTTAAAGACGTATACAACTCTTGATTGTTTCAGTTTTTCCCCTTCAGAAGTACTTGTGCAAGATATATGAAAGTATTTATGCCTCATAAAATCATCTTCATGCTGTCATTTCTAAGCAACAACAAAAGTTCATATGCAAAAAAAATTGTTAGAAATGTGAGAGAAATGTTACCTGCCCACAATCATTTTCCAAGGATCAGATATTATGTTTCCTGTCTATGTGGTGCCAGTTTGTGTTGTGAAAATATTGTGTCAATAGAGCAGAAGTGCATTTAGATTAATTACTGGATAGATTTTCTAGCAGTTCGAAAGACAGAACAAAAAACAGCCCAAGCTTTCAAATGTCTGATCTATTCAGTTTAATACAATAGTTGATGCAAAATCTAAAAGAAAATATCAGTTGGGCACAATAATAATTTGCAATTATGGCAGCCACTTTTGTGGCCTCAAAGTACCTTATCATTTCATAGTAGTTGATTCCTTCTACCTTAAGAATAAAACTCATTTCTTACACTTTGGGGATCAAGAAATTGCATAGTACAAGCGAGATATGAAATGTTATTATGATGTGTATTTATATCCTGTTATTTAGCATCTCCCTTAAAGAGAACACACCTTTTCTAATTCAACTGTGTTATTTTCTCTTTGTATCTTAAGAGAACAAATATATCTGATGGTGCCTACTGAGACTGGGGAGAAAATTAAACATACTGTACTATATTTCCTATTGTGTAGGAATGGGATTCAGAGGAATGAGATTCAATGGTTTGAATCCAGACTAAGACATGCTAACAACAGAGTAAAATCAGTGGTACTTAGCATAGTAATTTTAATGCATCTGCTTTAAGCATAAAACAATCAGTCTTTCACATTTAGGAAACACATGTTTTTGATATTTTGCAGCCATTACTATTTCTTCTGATATCAGTGTATATTTTATTTCGGTTTGGTTTACATTTATACCCCACATTTTATGGTAATCCAGTCTCAAAACAATTTACAAATAAAAATATACCATGACAAAAAATCCAAAGTAATAAAATCATACACAGTATCATAAAAACTATATCAGCAGATAACAGACGGAAATCTGTTCGTACTGGAAATGCGTACTTACTGTGAGGACAGTAAAGCAGTAAGTAAATCTGAGGAAAAGCTTAGAACTAAGCAGGAACACCGTTGCATCTCAGATCTCTTTTACCACTCATCTTCTATGACACAGCTCACTTGTATTAGCTCCTTGCAGCAGTTCATCTGAAAATCCTTAGTTTAAAAACAAAGCACAAAAATATTTAGACTGACTTCTATTTTCACCCCTCCAGTGCCCTTAAGAGTATGTATAAATATGAAACTATTAAAATGATAAGAAAAATACAATCAAATATTTTCAAAACATCTGGCAAAACATCCATCAAGGTGACAGATATCTTCTCGGGGAGAGTATTAAAATCCAGGCTTCTGGATTGAAAAACACCCTGATGGTATTAAAAGATAATCTTCACACTAACAAAGTTGTATTGGAAGCTGATGATTCTTGAGGATCTTCACAGGAAGGGTAAATGGAAAAGGAGGCTCTCCCCAAAGCATCCCATTTAGTCCATTTAAGGCTTTCAAAATGAAACGCAGCACCTTGGATTTTGCATGGAAAAACAAACAAACAGTAATGTTAATAAATAAGGCACATTATACAAGCCAAGCTCCTAAATAAAAGCAACAAGGTCTGCCCATTTTGACAAGAAATTCCCAGACAAAACCAGCCACAGGTGGAAAAGCATACTCCTAGTCCCAGCCATGGAAATGCCAAAATAATGCCATGACCAGGAACTTTCCCAAGCTGTAAGTGGTGTCTCTATTCCACAGATCCAGACCAGCAGATGAATCCTCCTTCTCCAGGCCTATCAGCAATGCAATACAGCCTTGGGTCCCATACTGCGAGAAAAGTGGGATATAAATTAAACAAACAAACCTTGCCTGTATTTAAAGACATCGCTGTGTTAGTCTGGAAAACCAGTATGCAAAGAGATCTTGTTCCACCTTTGAGGCTAACCGAAAGAAACGAACTGGTAGCATGAGTTTTCATAGCCTTGAGCCTACCTTCTCAGATGCATGTTACGTTTCTTGTACTGACTTATTTGATCTGAGACAAGACATTCACAGAGGACCTGGCCACACACAGCAGAAAAGAACTACGTAGCACAATAAAACTACAATCTCCTGAGAGTCTGACTCAGTGATTGCATATAGATAAGGGTTAGGTGAAGTGAGGCCCTCCATATGTTGTTGGACTGCAGCTCCCAGCGTTGACTATTGCTGCGGAAGGTGGCAGGGACTGGCAGTCCAAAAACATTAGGAGTGTTGCGGGATCCCATAGACCAGTGGTCCCCAAACTGTGCTCTTTACAGGATTTTGGACTTCAGGTCCCACAATCCCAGACTATTGGCCAACCATTGGCTTCTGGGAGTGGAAGTCAAAAATCTCTTAAAGGGCACAGTTTGGGGACCACTGCCCTAGACAAAAAGCAGGCACTGCCCTGAATCCGACTGTCAATCCCAACTGAAGGAGACTCATTCAAGCAATGGGGTTCTCCTAAATGCAGGCTTGCCATCCAGATTCACTGGGCCTATTCTAGTAAGAGAAAACCAGGACTACGACTCTGGGTTCGAGTCCCAGCTCAGCCATGAAATCCACTGGGCGATTTTGGGCAAGTCACATGCTCTCAGCCTCAGGGGAAGGCAATGGCAAACGTCCTCTGAACAAATCTTGCCAAGGAAACCCTATCATAGGTTTACCTTAGGGTCGCTGTATGTCTGAAATGACTTGAAGGCACACAACAACAACAATTGTAGTTATGACTGCTTGCCATTTGCTGAGTCCTAACCGCAAAGTGGGACAAGGCACCACAAAATGTACGACATTCAAGAAAGATGGAAGATATGACCAACCGATGGCTAAAAGAACACTCCTATAAGTATAAATCCATCCTTAGTCATGCTCAAAATGGAGGACATTTTGCAATTCCTCCTGGACAGAAAATACAAGCTAAAAACACTCTTCTCAATATAAATCAATGTTCCTTAATCCTGCTCAAAATGGAGGACATTTTGGTATTTCCCCTGGACAGAAAATACAAGCCAAAAACACTCCTATGAATATAACTTTAGTCTTCTTGGTCATGCTCAAAATGGAGGACATTTTGCAACTCCTCCTTGACAAAAACTAAAAACACTCCTATAAGTAAAAACCTATGCTCCTTAGTGATGCTGAAAAGGTAGGACCATTTTGGAATTACCCCTGGATAGAAAATAAAATCTAAAAGTATGCCTAAAAATACAAGTCCATGCTCCTTAGTGATGCCCCAAATGTTCTTAGTCATGCTGAAAATGTAGGACCATTTTGGCATTCCCCCTGGACAGACATTAAAACCTAAAAACACTCATCTCAATACAAACCCATGCTCCTTAGTCATGCTCAAAATGGATGGTATTTTGGCACTCCCCCTGGACAGAAAATACAAGCCAAAAACACCCCTATGAATATAACTTTAGGCTTCTTGGTCATGCTCAAAATGGAGGACATTTTGGCATTCCCCCTGGACAAACATTAAAACCTAAAAACACTCCTCTCAATACAAACCCATGCGCCTTAGTCATGCTCAAAAAGGATGGTATTTTGGCACTCCCCCTGGACAGAAAATACAAGCCAAAAAACACTCCTCCCAATACAAATCCATGCTCAAAGTGTAGGACATTTTGGAATTCCTCCTGGGCAGAAAATACAAGTACTCCCTTCAATACAAATCCATGCTTCTTAGTCATGCTCAAAATGGAGGACATTGTAGCATTCCCCCCTTGGACAGAAAACAAAAGCAAAAAACCACTCCTCTAAATAAAAACCCATGCTCTTTTAGTGATGCCCAAAATGGAGGGCGTTTGGAATGCCTCCTGGAGGCCATGTCCTGGAAAAGGAGGACCTGTTTCTACAGTGAGGGTGGCAGTGAATGGTAGCTCCCCTTGCTCTCCTAACCTCCTTTAAACCGAAAGAAAGGGGACCCAAGTCAACTCCCTTTGGCCTGCTCCCCCCCCAGTACCTGACACCTGGCTCAGGTGCAGCCCTGCCTTGCTCACCTGTCCTGCAGCCTCCTGTATCCTCTGCTCAGGTGCAAAAGGATGGAAGGCGGCGCCAGCTGAAGCCAAGCAGAGGGAATGGAACGTCAAGGCCCAGGCAGTTGCCATGGCAACGCGGCCTGGCCTACTGCCGCTTGCCTAAAGTAGTAGTAGGCCTCAGCCTGGTCCTCAGAGGAGGAAGGCCTCATAAATGGGCCCCTCCAAATGAGAATGACACTGAGGGAATGGAATTAGTCATACAGATTGGGGAGTTTATCAGACCAGGGAAATTGGAAGTATATAATCCAATGTAGGGTTGTCATGATTCTCTACTATAAACCAGGACAAAATGTAGGACATGAAGACCAAAATGTAGGACAGTTGCAGGATAAAATGTGGCCCAATGTAGGACATTTGAGAAAAATAGAGGACCTTAAATGCCCTACGTTTTGGGCTAAATTTTGTCCTGCAATTGTAGGGATAAAATGTAGGACAAAATTTAGACCAAAGTGTAGGATAATTGTAGGATACAATTTAGACCAAAATGTAGGACATTTAAGGTCCTTTGTTTTTCTTAAATGTCCTGCAATTGTAAGGATAAAACGTAGGACAAATTTTAGACCAAAGTGTAGGACAATTGTAGGGTACAATTTAGCCCAAAATGTAGGACATTTAAGGTCCTCTGTTTTTCTTAAATATCCTACATTTTGGGCTAAATTTTGTCCTGCAATTGTAGGACAAAATTTAGACCAAAGTGTAGGACAATTGTAAGATACAATTTAGTCCAAACTGTAGCACATTTAAGGTCCTCCATTTTTCTTAAATGTCCTACATTTGGAGCTAAATTTTATCCTGCAATTGTCCTACATTTTGGTCTAAATTTTGTCCTACATTTTGTCCCGGTTTATAGTAAAGAATTGTGGCAACCCTAAAATGGCAACCCGAACGCAATCATGGGGTTTAACATTATTGCATGATAGACTACCACACGCAATTTTGGGCAATGGGAAGTCAGTCCGAACACAATCATAGGGTTTCATGTTATTTTGTGACAGACTACCACACGCAATTTCGGGCAGTGGCAAACTAGTTTTGGGCAATGGGAAGTCAGTTTGAACGCAATTCGGATTCACATAAATTTGCTGAACTAGCGAATTCCTGTGAATGCGTTTTGGCCCCACTTTGTTTTCATTCGAAATTAAGAGAAAATCCTCCCGTGTGATAAACTCCAGAGATAGAAATTGCAGTAGAAACTATGGTCCAAAAACACACTGCAGAAATAATACCCAGTTTGAGACCGCTTTAACTGCCCTGGCTCAGTGCTAGGGAATCCTGGGAACTGTATTTTATTGTGGCACTGATAGAGAAGGCTAAATTTTTCCCACACTACAGTTCCTAGAATTCCCTAGCCTTGAGTCAGAGGCTGTTACAAGCAGACTGGGTTATTTCTGCTGCAGTGTGTTTTTGGGACCATCGTTTGTATTTTTCACGTTATATTTCACTCCGCAAATACTACTGTTATGCAGAGATTGAACAGCATTTCATCAGTCATCAGTCCTTTTAAAAATAGAATCATAGAATCGTAGAGTTGGAAGAGACCGCAAGGGCCATCCAGTCCAACCCCCTGCCATGCAGGAAATCACAATCAAAACATCCCCGACAGATGGCCATCCAGCCTCTGTTTGAAGACCTCTAAAATAAAAAATGTTTGCAACAAACATGAACAAGCTTGTGTCAGGTTGTCAGGCTCAACTGCTGGAAATGTTTGTTTTGCCAACATGTCTAATTCTAAACAATGTAAGCCGCTCTTGATAGCCTTTTTGGCTGAAGAGTGGGGTATAAATAAACACTTTAAAAAACAGGATTAGATTTTAAAAACTTTTAAAAATCCACATTTTCAATACCAGTTATTATTTATTCACCTTTATGCCATGCAAGAGGAGGAACATTTTCTGGCCTCTGCTACTATGGCTTGCTAGAGAGTGTTTGGTTGTGCGACTGAGGAGCTGATTTGACAGTGAAGATAATTTAACGGGAGGAGAGCTCTTTGTAGACCCAGTACTGGCTGAAGGCAAGAAAAAACCCCTGCCAATTTCTCAAAAGAGAATAACATGAATACTGCAAGTCAGTCACTCCTGCTGTTCTTTTAATAAAAACAAAACAAGATAGCAAAAAACAGAAGTGATTCAATGAGAATCACTGTAGTCCCTAGGCACAGTGCTGTCGCATCTACAGGTCTGCAGAGTTTTCTGCAAATGTACACTCGTCCCACCACAATAGTGCCTCACCAAACTACAAATCCCAAGATTCCATAAACTGCACCCATGTTTGACTGGAATCATATTGCTATAATATGGTGTGAAAGGGCCCTTACATATGCAGTTTCCTAACTAGATCAAGGGAATACAGAGTGGTGATCAATACATGGTCTCCCAGATGATTGTCTGTTTTGCCTGGTCAGAATGATCGTATCCATAAGCAGAAGACTGTTGAACGCTGAAATAAAGAATACATTTCCTTCTAGTGGAATACATAATATATCACAGATGTATAAGACTTTCAGGAGATCGGACCACCAAGCATTCAGTTGTCTTCAGTTCCCGTATGAGTGACTGATGGTCTCTATGGCATTGTCCCATACTGCAGTGAAGTGTCCAACTATCTATTGAATCTTAGGCTGCATATAAATATTGTGGTGTGGAACATGTTTATTAACTGCTGAACTCCCCAACAAGTGCAGTATCCTTGAGTGGCAATCAGGCTACATTTGCAGGGACAGGATTCACCTTGTTTACAACGCCTAAATATGACCCATCTCTTTGTTGCACATTGAGAAAAAGTAACATGCTATTAAAGAACTCTTTGCTTATTCTTGGATCATGATGTTTCCTTCGATTCTTAATGTCTGATAAACTTCCAGCACCAAACTCATCTGGGACGTCTATGGAGAAATGATTTGTGCAGGTCAAACATCTATTTTCTTCAAATGGTAACATGGACGCTTGAGAGAAGACAAAACATACACCCAGTGAGCAATCTTTTAAAGTCCTTTAGTAGTGATGGACCCCCATGCCTACACCTCATGGTAGTATCAGAACATCAGTTCATTCTCTGATGTCTATTATATACTGTTATATGACTTGGATTACTAGGTAGTCTTCTTACACTAGGTGTCTACTTGCTACTAGGGCTTTGCATCTGAATGTTTTAATGTTTTACACACGGCTTCAGTGCTTTTGTATTTCTCACAGATGACCTTTTATGTTGTCCCTTCCTTCTATCAAGTTCTATTTCATCTCATGTTCTTTAACATTTAGTCAAGAGCCTTCTATTAAAGTCCACCAAAACCTTGAATACAGTACTTCTAACAGCTTTTTACACCTCACAAAGTATGACTCACATTTTAGTTTAGATGCCTTTGCTAGAATTTTTGTTATGCTCACCTGTCTTTCAAGCAGACCAGAGGCAGAGAAGTGCAGCCCTATAAATGTTGTTGAATTGGTATTCTCATCAATCCTTGCCAGCATAGTGAAGAATGTTGTAAGTTGCAGTTTGACATCTGGAAGCTTGACCCTAACTGTAGACCATAGGCCTTCAGGTAGTACAGACTGGTGGGCACTATGTAAATAAAGCATGGGTGAGGAATCTATGGCTTTCCAGATTATGTCAACTCCCATTAACATTAGAGCCAATGAGTAGGCATGTTTTGTAAAATCAAACATTTAAAAGGCCACACATTTGCAATCAATGGAATAACCCCTCACTGTTGTGCAAATGTATGGAAACTGCTGGTCTGTGAGGTGAGCGAGGGTCATTTGTCAGTTGTTAGCACACGTGTCCTACTCAGTTGACTATATATGCCACTTTTCAATTAAAGCCTAAAAGCTGTATGAAAGGAAAGAGGAAGTCTTGATCTTGTCAGATACAGAAACAAAAATTTAGTGATTTTTGAAAATGCATCTACAGCAACCACAAAAATAATATATGGAGAATCACATGCTGATCAGCACTGTAGTAAGTTACATCCGCTCACTGTTGGACCTCAATAGATTTTACTCACACTATGTAATTACTGTGCCTGCAAGGTGCTAAACTAAAAGGCTAAACAGACCGACATTAAATGCCAGCATTGGGGCAGGGTTGTCACGGCACTGTTGGCGCAGTGTTTAGACATGCTGCGCCAAAGGAATGCTGAAAGCCGCCTCCAACACAGCAAGGGCACTTTTTTGCCTGCACTAAAAGGAGTGGCATTTTGCCATTCTTTTTAGCACAAAGCACCGAATCGGGGCCACAGCATGTGGTTGCTGCAGCCCCAATCTGGCGAGGAAAGGTTTGGTCTGTCAAGCCCTAAGTTCCTAAGAAAGTGCTTGAGGTGTTGTAGGACAATGTTGCACACTACTTTTATGGTCATATAAACAATAAAGGCTTTGGGGTTCCCCCCCTCAAAATAAGCATCACAAACCCACTAGAATGACTGCAATTGAAATAGAACCCCTAAAACATTTTACCATCTCATTTACCGTGTGAACTAGATCCCACAACTGCAAACATCCAAATATAACCGTCCAACTAATCAAAGCTCATAAATCAATTTGGTGTTAGCAGTTTGGGTAGCGGTTGAAGCAAACGTCAGGAAGGAGAGGAAGAGTGCCATGAAACCTGATAGCACAGATAGTGGATAGTGAATTAATAGAATCATGGATAATTTGGCAGTTCTGCTTAACCTCCATAATGAAGATCCTACTCTTTGTTGACACAAAAGATGTGGCAAATAAAAAACAAACAAACAAAATATCTCATTACAGCTGTCCCTCTGTATACCTGGATTCTATATCCACAGATTCAAACATCCATGGCTTGAAAATATCCCCCCCCCCAAAAAAAAAACCACCATAAATTCCAAAAAACAAACCTTGATTTTACCATTTTATATAAGGGACACCATATTACTATGCATTATATTTAATGGGAGTTGAATATCCATAGATTTTAGTATGGAACCAAACCCCAACGGATACCAAGGGCCCACTGTATGTTTAAGCAACAATTAAAATGCTTAATCAGAAGCTGTTTTAAATTATCACATGCTATTGCATGCATCTTTACATGTGCAATGAATGCAGTTGTTGCAGTGAAGAGACCCCTCAAGACTAAGCTAACTCACTGCTAGTGAATCAAGTAGAATAAAAGTGATTTTCGCATCAACATCCCCAGCAGGATTACCTTTCAATGTAGGAAAGTATCACATCAGAAGACTAATCCCACCAAGAGAGAATTCGACCATTGATGAATGCTGCAGACATCAGTAGTTTATTGGTATGTTTAGTCAAAACACATTCAAAAATGGAAACTTAAAAGTAAATACTTTCCACCTGCAACAAGTAAACTAGATTCTACTAGCATATAATGCTTAACACATTACAGCAATAAAGATGGTAGTCCACTGTCTTGCATACCTACTAAAGCCAAAAAGATGGTTAAAGCAAGTTTGTTGAAATAGGAATGTAATGATAGCAAATACTACCCATATCAACAAATCAGCAGTTTAACAGGTCAAAGATCTGTCACTTTTTCTTCTAGAGGTACATTTATTGAAAAGGAGGGACAAGAACACTATGAGTCCACAGTACAGAAGGTGAACAGTCACCATGTAAACTTCTGTGTATGCTTCCAATATTTTAATTTCATGGCATTTAAAGAAGCAAGCCAGAAAGCTGAATGGCTCAGAAGCTCCTCTAATGGTCAGTAACATATTTTTCAGATTATTCCTCCAGTGCCATTTGCCTTAAGAGTTTTTACAAAAAATGGCAGGGCAATACCGTAGCAATAAACAAGTCAAGAAACAGAAAACACTGGTAAGCAAACTGCTTTCTGAGAACAGCAGTTTAAAGAAAGGCTTCCAACTTAAGTCAAGTTTATGGTTTATGGTGAGGCATTCAAGTACTACATTTCCAGGTATCATCTGAAAATGAAACAGTTCAACACAAAAAACACCCCAAAAATATAAACATGGAAATAGAGAAATGTGTCCCAGAAAGTGTATGAAAATAGTGCAAGACTTACCGTCAAACATGGAAGACCTCAATTTTGGGGAGGTGGAAAAGAATGATACAAACTCACTCCCCCCCTGTACACACACAGGCAAGTTTTTCCACATTCTTTAGAAACAACAAATGGTTACTTTAACCAAATGCTCCTTGCATTAGGCATAATTGTTACATCATATCAAGTGAGGTCTTCCATGCTTAGAGCAGCTCTGAGTGGTCACATACTTTTGCCTCCCCTCTTCCTCAAGAGTAAGCCTGAGGTTTGCTGAGTTGTCCAGTGTGAAGCTGGGGAGTATTGTTTGCTACATTTGCCATGTTCTGGAATGTGCTATCTTTGCAAACAGGAACCTAGAAACAGCAAACCTCTCACCAAAATGCAAGAAGCTCTACAAAGTCCAAATACACAAGGAGAGCTCTCCCTCTGTGTACAAATCTGAGCCACGTAGGCCAAGTTGCTTCAAGGTTTGTGCAAAATGGGTGACAGTTCAAAAAACTGGAAATAGCAAATATCTGCGCTATTATCCTGCCCTGTGAAAATTGCAGTATCCTTGAGTGTAACATGTTAATTATGTTAACTGGAGTATACTTAAAATGAAGGTACACACTTGATTAACTTTGGACTTGCCTATGCAAGAATGCACACTTACTTCCATAACTTCACTTGTTAAAAATGCAGCTACTACTTCGTACCTCCCTTTTCTCAAAGGCTTTAGAAGCTTGTTAGCTGTAGGCAAATAATATTCCAGTAACTTTTACTGATTTAAAGATACTGCAATTTTTATACAATGATTTTATAAACATTTTTACAGCTGTTAAGAGTTTTGCAGCACAGCCATTCATACACTATACTGTACAAAATCACCAGCAAGACTGGAATGATGTATTTAATAGAAGGCACCATCATGCTTATTACATTACCAGAGACCTCAATACAGTAAAGACAATTTTTCACTGTACACTGCTTACAGAAAGGGGAAAAGGGAGGAGGAGTGTGTTGAGCAGTCAGCCATTCCTGTTCTGGAGAGAGGCAGGGAGCTCATAAGATTCTTTACTTTAAAAAATCATTTTGCTTTCAGGACAATGATTTCTGAAGTTTTACATTTGTATTTAGAGCTAAATGGTTTCTTTCTGGAGCATACTTGTAGTCTTGTTAAGGTCTATGTGTGTGTGTTTGTGTGTGTGTATTGGTCACAGCAAGCAGAGTAGATGCCCGCATCGTTTCACAAGCTATTTTTTTCCTTGCTGTTTTCAGCAGATGTCAACGTAAAATGAGTCAAGTACCCATTAGCACGTTTTGAGTTCATAAAAACATGAGTTGTTTGGAGCCAAGTGTTCTAAAAGGGGAGGGGAAAGAGCAAGCTTCTCCAATTGCACAGATTGGACTATTTGCGTTTCCAACAGCAATAGGCAGAAACAGTAACACTTACACAAAATGTGCAGCAAAGGATTATTATTAATGTTTTATACTGGAAGGACTGTAACTCAATTAGGTACGCCCTTTGTCCTTTCTGTTCTTGCTGCTGCAGAAAGTTTAAATGGTCATTTCTCAGTCCTTAATCTCCAAGTCTAATTTATAGGTTAACCATGTGACTTCTTTGTGAAACTGGGGAAAGAATGTCCACCTCAATTTAACTTGTAACCAAAAGATGTTTCTCACATCAAAGAAATGATCAAAAAGGCTGTGTTACATTCCAAAGCCAGAAAATTAACAAGAATGCAAACACGACGAATAATGTATCACTGCCAAGACTGCCTGCCAACAATGGTGTCTTCAGCGACGTTGACCTGTAAACCGGCCCTCCATCTGCCCAGTTCCTCTTCCAGAGCCAAGTTTCTGGGACATGCCACCCCTTAGAGGTGGCCCTCTTCCATCACGGTCTCGCATCATTCCACCACCCACTATGCCACGCGGTCCCCCAGGACCTCTGTCGTTGCGCCGAATATCCCTGCGGTCATCACCACCACCTCGAGTCTCCCTTTCACGAGCAGCTCTGGTCTTTTTTTCTTCTACATTCAAGCGCACCTCACCACGGAACATAATGGGCTTTGTGGGGAGAGGAGGGGAGGGAGAAAATGTTGATACCAAAAACTTGGTTAGTCTAATGATGTCCAAAAAGGACACAAGTAATAGAACATGTGCTTTGCATGCAAAATATCCCATGGGCAATCCCTACTATTTCTAGTTAAAAGGATCTCAGGTAGGAGGGATCATAATAACTCTCCATCTGCTAACGCCCTGAACAACCACCAACTGGAGAAGACAAGATTGAATTAGAAATACAAGGCCGGTGAAAGAAGCATTTATGTGCCCTTCAGAGAGGATAGCTGATATCTGGCTCCGACTTAAGCTATTCTCTTCAGCCATTCCATTCTACAGCAGTGTAAGGAAAGATGGGAGAGCAAGGCCCTAGCCACTGGCTAGACTGAGAGACTGAACTGGGAGAGGCAATACTTAATTGTGGGATCTTTCTGAACCTGCAAAGCAAACCCAGATTTCAACTGTGAACTGGCAGGCATTATATTCATCCCCCAAACCCTCCCCCAGTCCAGTGACATATAGTGGGTGAAGCAGAAGACAAGGGCAAAACTTGTGTACTTCACTGGGAAGTACAAATACATCACAGATGCGTGGGTAGCACTAGAATATATCTTCAGCCAGAACTTCTGTTCTCTTCCCAAAGTATGGAAAAACAAGGAAAGGAAGGAAGATATTAATTAAGCTAATATCTAGTCATGTTTGCATATTAGAGTTTATCCACTTCTACAAAGGACACCACCTCTAATGACCAGGTATTTTAGGGGAAACAGTTTTAAAGCCAGATGTTTTATTCATTCTGGTTTACAGATATCTACCTATGGGCGAGGGGAAGGGGGGGGGCTTATGACTTATAGTTTAGCAAGACAGAGTCCAGAATATTTATATATAGTAATGCAAACAACCCCACCCCTTCTTTGGCATACACTGGCCATAGTCGGAGTACTTACTTTTGCCAACAAAATTTTCTGAACTGGTTCAGAGTCATCAAATACTACAAAGCCAAAGTTTGGAAGTTTCCCTCCAACACCTTTAGTATTGATGCGAAGTTCCACAACGTTCCCAAAGCCTATGAAAGCACAGTACATGTTATAGAAGAAAAGGCACAGCATCTTAATCAGCAAATCAAATGACACAGAAGGAAGTATTGTAGTGTTCATTACAGAGACAATTCAGTATATAAAATTACAGTGTTTAAGAATCTATGTGTCTTTCCTTCGATGCAACACTTCACTACAAAGTGAAAGATGTGTCACTTACTCATGAAGAATTCCTTCAGTTCATTCTCATCAATGTCGTGTGGTAAATTCCCAACAAACAGCTGGTGACTATCTGGGTAGCGAATTATCCGACGACTGTCTGATTCATTCTGATCCATGTCCCCTCGGCCTACAGTCATTCCAAACAGTGATGTCAACTCAGTGCAAATCTGTGTATTTTAATTTGTATGTACAGTTTCTATTGGTATCTAAATTATGTACAATGATTTGTTTTAAGCCTCTGAAAAATATATTAGTTTCTTAATAGTACACAAGGACTTCTAGACGTAATTATAATGAAAGTGTGAGATACACTTTCTTCAGCCAATTTTACACTAAGTTCAGAAGGTATTTCACATGTATAAAATTAGGGTTTTCTAGCAAGCTTAGCAGAAGTCCATATGGTAGCGATATCTTTATTAGGCTAACCAAAAGGCACAACATACATTATGATAGATTTCTATGCTCACAAACATCTTCATCTATTCTTCAGTGGTCAAGAGATCTCACTGCTTTAGCTACTCATAAACATATATTTTATAGATGTATTTGGAAATATGGTCAGCTTATATTAATGCACATGCCACAACTATGTTCCTATCCCATATACTCCTGCCTTTTCTTCTTTTTTCCTTTCTTTGTAACCATAATTTTAAAATCCAAAGGAATTTAAAAAATAAACATATTCTATATATGGCCTATAGCATGTACTCCAATTAAACTATGAGTCGGATCTACAGTGATATGTAGAATTCAAAGACATAGTTGTGTTAGCCTGGAAAATCAGTATGCAAATGGATCTTGAAGCACCTTTGAGACTAACTGAAAGATACAAGTTGGTAGTATGGGCTTTTGTAGACTTGAGCCTATTTCCTCAATGCATTTGGTTGCATGTGGTATTGAGTACACATCATGAGAATCAGGAAACTCAGGACAACTTAGCAACTCAATGTATGACCAAAACTGGATCTAATGGAATGTTTTGCAGTTCAGAAAGTTAAGAGACCATTCTCTGAAGATGCCAGCCACAGATGCTGGCGAAATGTCAGGAAGAAACTTTTCTGGAACATGGCCACATAGCCTGAAAAACCCACAAAAATCTTAAGAGACCTTGTTTAATTTCCTCATTGAATATTGGACTATATAGATCTTTGTTCTGATTAATTAAAATAATTCTTATGAACTTACAACTGGCATTTCTCTTCCCTATCAGGATGTTTTTATGTTCTTTAGCACTCTGATTTCCCCCCGGCTGTTAATAACACAAGCATCTAATTCAGAATCAAACTGAAAAACTGTGAAAATCAGTCATTCTAGGAGAATGTGATCCCAATCAAATTTATTACAACCAAATTTCAGGTATATGTGGGGTGTATAAAAAGCTACAAGAAGCCAAAAGCAATTAGATGTTTGTGCATCACTACATCTGCTCAGCGAAGACTGACAAGCAAAATAAATTATTTTGCCTGTTAACAGTAAAGTAGGAAAATCTCATAAGTGCAAGAAACTCAAAAGATCAAGACAGAGGTACCCCTGGTTAGTCAAAAGGCAGATTAGGAAATGATTCAGCCAGCGATGGATGGGAATACATTCTCTCTGAATTCTCAGGCTTGCAGCTTGGTGTACTCCTGGCCAGGAGTTCCTTTGCACAGATAAAACTAGTGTGCTGGCTGCGCCTGTTCCTGAGATGTCAGATGTCACATGCCTTGCTTGCTTCCTGTATGGATGTAATTTAGATTACTGTAACACTGTCTACATAGGCTGCTTTTGGGAATGGTTTGGCAACTTTAGCAGGTCTAAAATGTTGTGCCCAGGCTGCTAACTGGGATTGGTCATAAAGACCATATAACCCCCTTGCTGAAACAGCTCTGTTTCAGCTGATTCATTTCTAGCCAGAATTCAAATTGCTGGTTGTGGTCTTTAAAGTCCAATATGTCTTGGGTCCAGACTATCTGGAGGCTATATCATGTGCTTTTATACAATGAATTTGTCTTTCAAGTTTGCATTTTAAACCTGGAGTGGTTAGGTAGGTAACTCAGATCAAAACAAATAAACTAACCTTTAGAAGTCCTTCTAAATCCAGAACCTATTGCAAACCAAAACAGCAGCACTAGTGCTTAAAAAAGCTTACCTGGTCTGGGTCCTCTCGATGGAAAACCTGGTCGCTCCCTTGGACGCTGTTCACGAACACGAGGAGGTTGGGACTGGGTTTCTGGTTTTGTTTCTACTCTTTGCTGAAACAAGAGAATCTATTATTAGCAGAAATTTTAAAGATAACTTAAAAGCCAAAGCAAAACAACTCACAAAAGCATGATACTGACATATTTTTATGCAGTATGAAAAATATTTCCTTATCAGTTCCTCTGTACCAATCCAGGACTGTAGGGCTTGCTGATCAAATTGCAAAGAACAGGAACTCACAGAAGCCAGTCCTGCTCCATATCTTATTTACAGAGGTTGGTATCCAAAGTCCTTTACAGAGAGACCTCCAATGTCAGTCCCACAATTGCATCTTTCCCCACCTCTGGGTTCAGAAATACTCCTGAGTGTCAAGCTATGAGGGGCTACAATCTAAAAGAAATCTTCTTCTCTTTCTCTCATACACACCCAAGGTATCTGCTTGCTTACAAATGGGTACAGGACAGGATCCCAGCTGTTAGTTTTGGATTAACATGGCCTTTAATCTCTTTGTCCTGAATGGTCTGAGACCTATTTAAGCCACCTCTCCTCTGAAATATGTCACTAAGACACTATACAGACCGGCCCAAAAGGCCGGCCTGTTGGCAGAGTCAGGGTGCAGAGTCCTGATGCACATCCTGACCGCCCCAGGAAGTCATGATGCTGCATGCTGTTCCAGACTCTGGTGCTGCGTCCAGATGACACAGCGCCTAAGGGGCGCCATACAGCCATGCCACCACGGCTATGGCGCCATTTGGAGAGTGCAAAAAGAAGCAGCTTTTTGTGGTTCCTGTTTGCACCTTTCAAAAGCCGGATTGGGACCGCAGCCCTGATCAGGCCAGGAAAAGGGTAGTGTCCCGCCACCCTTCAGTGATGGTCTGTAAAGCCCCTACGTCATCTTTTAAAAATTTAACTAGATAAACTCTGACTTTTCTTTCAACATTGCTAAATGTATTGTCTGACAGGTTTGTAATCTCATATAGAAGAAAAATTTAGGATACAGATCTCTCATTTCTCTAATTGTCCTGCCCGTGGAATCTGTTGAGAAAAGATCAAGAAAATGACCAGGTATGATATCCTCTATCAGAGCAATCTGTACTTTGTTTTCCCCCCAAGGGATTAATCTAGAGGGAGATTTAGAATTACATTTGTTAACTAATGCTAGAATTTGTATAGTTACAAACTAGAGGTCAACAAATGCTACATTCTTGACAGTCTGATGCAAATTTACTGGTGCCCACCATTACATGATTTACTGGTTTAAATGAATTTGGACCGAAACTAATTTGCCCTCTTATAAAAGGCAACAATAAGGACTAGCAAATACATTTCTGGATTAAACAGCTTTAAAAAGGTTCAGTGAATTATCTGAGTACTTAACACTACAGCATTACTACCAAAGTTATGCACTAATTGATAAATCTTACTGTTTAAATTAGGTGTAACGGACATCTGGTCCCTAACATGATGTAGCAGTCCAACTAAATCATCATTAGTTATATTTGTTATGGTTTACAGGGGCTGCCATTCAGCAACATTATGGAGAGTTCCATGTCCTTCACTCCTGTTTTATCTGCATATGAAGCTTTTATTCCCCTCTCCACTAAATTCAAAGAATGATACCAAAGCTTAAGAAACAAAAATAAATGTTCATGGCTATTGAGAAAGGCCTGGAAGAAGTATGCTCCACAATATCCAACACACTTTCATAAATTATAACCCAGATTTGCCTATAGCTCCTTGCCTGAACTGCCTCCCGTAGTCTTTTTAATGTGTTCCCTTCTCCAACATAAGTACTAGATACTGCAGAGTATTAAGTGACTGAACTATACATTGTGAAGTCCCTGGCTCAGGCCTCACCTGTGCTATGAATTCACTAGAGGGTCTTAGGCAGGCCTCTTAGATCCCTTTCTCCAATCTACTGTATGTGGACAATACTGATCTATACTACACAGCTCTTGTGTGGATTAGAACAAGATAAATGTAGGAGGATCTCTACATTCAAAACTACTATATAAAATGTTAAAAATGGTAGGCAAATTATTGTTTTGGAGCATGCTGTGTCAAATGTATTAAGAATCTTAAGCACAAATCAACAGACGGGCTGTTTATTAATTGTTTACTATTTCTGCCTCTTGGTCAAGGAGACAAACTCTGATTCTCCTCAACATTTTTGCTTTTCCCTTTGGGACTGATTCCATCTTCCTCTGCACAACTACAAATTGGATCAACTACAAATTAGGAGTAAGTCAATGAAGTTCAAAGCGATACTCTAGATTTCTGTTAAGAAGAAGGGAAAGGGAGAAAAACTGTTTCTGCATTCTGTTTACACCATCATGAGATGTGTGGTGAATTATGGATACTAAGGAAATATATATCCTCATACTCTGTTAATTCATCCAATGCTTGGTAGAGTGCTACCAACCCTTAGTTCATTGACCTTTGGAAGGGGAGAAAATCAGCCTCCATGGATTCTGAATATTAAAGAAGTTGTGTGGTGTAAATTACATGTCAGCAAATAAACTTGTATTTCCTGGGGGTGGAAGGAGAAAATTCTGATTTTACTTGTGAAAGTCACTTATTCCAAAAAGGAAGGAAATAAACTAACATGAAGAACAAGCTCTTCTGTCAGACTAGACTGATTTCAGATCAAAGGAGTCTCCCTGTTATTCCCTAGACACTGAATACAAGGGAGCACATGTCCCATCAGCAACTACAGCAGTGGGAAACAATTTCTTTTCCCTTCCTCAGGGAACCCTAAGAAGTAAAAAATGCAGTCAATGGGATACAGAAGGATGGAAAGAAGAAACAATTTCCTGAAGGCAATTCCTACCAGAAATTAGCAAGCATCAAAAGGAATCAGTAACCCTATACTGGACAAACCTACAAGACTTCCTTCCCTGAAAGGATAGATTTTTCACCAATAAAACCCAAGAAGTTTTTTTCTCACTACAAGGAGGAGGGGTATAGATAGTGTGGGAATGTTCAAAAGCTTTACAACCCAGAATAAGAAATCACTCTCCAACTGGTAATGAATGTTTAACAGTGATTTAATCCATGGGTGAAAAGTCTTTTTCTAGACCACTTATCTAAAGGTCACCTCTGCAAGGACATTTGATCTTCTTACAACAAAGTCGACATTCCATATATTTCATCAAGGCCAGGACCAGCACAAGACATCTTGTTGTCTAGGCCTGAATCTGCACTGCACAAATAATCCAGGTTGACACCACTTTAACTGCCATTGCTCAATGCTATGCAATTCTGGGAATTGTAGCACTGAGCCAAGGCAGTTAAAGTGGTGGCAACTTGGATTATTTCTGCAGTGTGGATGCAGTTTAAGGCAAAACAGCCAAAGGAAGCCCTTTACCAAAACTATGGCACATTGTACCCTAACCCAGCTAAGTTATCCTGGGATTTAAGACATTAAATTCCATGGGCATCTCCCTATTTAGTGGACTATAATAAATATAATAAAAATTAAAGGATAATAAATTGCAATAATTAGCTGCCTTTCAGTATGCTAAAAACAGATATGACCAGTTCTGATCAAGAGGGTGGGCTATCCCACCAAATGTATCACGTATGCAGTGTTCCTCAGTCAGAGTGTGTCAGTATTTCTTCCAGAAGTACCAAGGTAATAAATCTGTGAGGCAGTATGCAAGAAAAGCTAATGACATCCTTTTGCCCAAACCAAAGCAGAGTTTTTTTCCCACCTCTGGTTTTGATTGGAAGTACCTATTCAAACATTTCAGAAACATTTAATTTCTCAAATATCAGACTGCCAGGATTGGTTAGCACTGTTTAGTGACATGGTAACAACACACTGCACATGATCAGAGACCAGCGCTTAACAAGAAGCAGCCATACCACCTATCTTGGTAGCCATGTTCTTGAATGTAACAGTCTGGGCCTGTTTGCCACCAAAAGACAGCTCTCTGCCTGCTCACAGCAAAGACTGCTCCAAAACTAAAAACCTCTAGCTAAAGCCGAGCATGTTGGGAAAGGGCAAACCAAAACTGGAAATAATGCAGGGGATCCTACAGCTCCTCCCACAACTAATACAAAGAACTTTTCCTACACTTTAGCCAATTTTAGTTACCAATTTAGCCATTAGCACTTGTAGCTAATAGTCTTAGGGAAAGGAACACTGTACATGCTCAAAATGTATGTTTTCCCCCCTAATCAGCATAGGTTTGTATGCATAGTAAAACTAATATCTTTAGTGAACTTCATTAGCATGGCTGTTCTAATCTAGTCTGCTTATTTAGAAAACAATGAGTAACATGCATAAACACAACAAAACTGCTTGTAGAGAGAAAGGTATTCTACTCAGTTTCATTTTGTTATGTGGCAGAACTGGAAATAAGCAGCAACTATGGCTTAAATGCAATTAACTTTTTTCTGTATGAAGTTGTTCTTCAGATGTTAGGCGTGAAATCTCTCCAAAAGTTTATTTCAGTAAATAATAGGGTCTGTATCATATTCTTAACAAGTAATGTCCTGGCAACTATAGTCTACTGTTTTCTAAAGATCTTGAAAGACATTACAGAGGTAAAGAAATAAGATGTACTACATTACATTTTTTTTTTACTGGAATGGCTTAGTTTGGTTACTACAAAAATATCCTTCCAACATTTCCAATTTTTGCTGACATGTATTTTTACCACAAATTTTCTTAGAATGTGGATAATACTTGTACTGGCAAGATGTCAACAACCCAGTCTAGAAACAGTCATAAATTGGTACAGCACACTGAATTGCAAATTAGATAGCAAATTGGTACAATTTAAGCAATTGCTTTGTTAATGAAGCAGTTTGCAGATGGAAACATGGAGATAATCTAAGGTGTTCACAGATTAGTTACCTGTGAGACTGGTGCTTTAACATGGGTTGGAATTCCAGAGGAAGAAACAGTACCACTAGGAGGCAAGTTTTTACTGGTCACTGAAGCCCAGGAGAAAGCCTGCAGGAAATGCAACAAACCTGGTCTACTGATCATGGCAAACCACTGACATTACTTAACGGAATACTAAACCAATGAAAACATTCTTGTTCTGCTCCAAAACAGTGTCAGGATTAAACAGGACCACAACACAGCATTAGCACAACTGATTATGAAAAATTATAATTTTAACTACCCCTTATTTCAGCAGCACAGAACAAGATCTTGATTTCTCTCCCAAACACCCAAGCTGCCCTTTTCACAACAGATTACAATTATGCAAGAATAAACGCTTCATGCATTCTCTCTTTTAGAGCTAATCCAGATCTATGCCATTGGTTAAGAGACTAAGAACAGGCCACCGGATAATGCATTGTCCCCAATCCCTTCTTTTTCTGGATTTCATTTCTCTCACACCTTCACAACTGTGCCATCAATAATGGAATTAAGTGATAGGAGTCAACCCAAATCTCTTCCCCCCCTAAAGAGCAAAGCTTACATTTGAAGTTACTGCTAGGCTCAGTCTTTGCTCTTGACATCCAAATGTAATCTGTGGTACGCATCTTTTACCAGCTGAGGCAGACGGGACCAATCCAGGACAAGGATAGCCTGTGAACCTACTCAAACTACTGTAATATGTTATATATGGGGTTGCCTTTGAAGACTACACAGAAAATCCAGTTGGTTCAAATGCAGTGGCTGGGGCTAGTTAATTAATCTATCTTGCCAGTTTTGGAACAGCCACATGACTCGTTATGTAACCAAACACTGTTCGAAATCCTTCACAACCTGAGACAGGGTCTCCAGTTGAAGCAGTCCAATGGTTAGCATCATCATCTGAGGCCATTTCCTAACTCAGGTCTTCCCATCAGATTTTAGATCGGTGAAAATAAAAAAATGGGCCTTTTGATTGTGGTCCTTCTTTACAGTTATCACAAGGGGAGGCTTGCTTGGGAGCAGGAAGCTAGCTAACATTGACGCATGGAACAAAGACGTTCCTTTTTCTTAATTATAAACATACTCAGCTGAGGTGTTTTTACTTCGTTTTACTTTTGCCTTCTTGTAAAGATAATATCCAAAAGTTATTTTTCACTGCTGAATTATTTGAAATTGATTAAAAATAGAAAGTCATCTATTTATAAGCTGATTTGGCTTTTTTTATATATATCTGAGAAGTTTTAAAAGATCAAATAAAATCAGGCTCTTAATTAAATTCAAAACTCCATTCAAAACACAATTTAAGAAGTAACCTGGTTAAGACAAACGGCTATTAACATTAGCTCGCATTAACATGAATACCAGTTCAATTCCTAACCAATTTCATCTAGCAAGAGAGTGGCATAGAGGAGTACACAAACCATTCTTGATCTTTCAACACTTTTTAAGAAAATCAAGAATATTTTATTGGTAGCACATCCTTTAAAAGGAAAAAAAAATCGCAAAAGATATATATATATATATATATATTATATTAAAAAGCTTAAGAATAAAACAAAAAAATGTTATTAAAGATATTGGAAGCTTTCCAGTGTTCTTTCCACAATCACCAAATTATTAAGCAAACTCAAGTTTATAGCACACAAAGTTTGCAATACTGTTTCTCACAAACAAGTCAAGACTTAGAACTGGATATAGTTCAAGGTCTTTAAACAGGCTGGATGACCATCTGTCGGGTATGCTTTGATTGAGAGTTCCTGCATGGCAGGAGGTTGGACTAGATGGCCCTTGTGGTCTCTTCCAACTCTACAATTCTATGTTTCTAAGTTAAATTGTGAGAAGAATAAAGATCCAATTATGTTAAAGATAACCATGCCATAGTAATGAGATCTAGGAAAATGCCATTCCATGCTTTTAGTAGCCCCAAGACCAATTTGGGACATATTACTTTGGATATAGATTACAGGTTACTTGGATGACCATTTGTACATCTTGGATAAAATAAACATAGTTCATGAAAATTAACCACAAGATAAAAACTGTATTATCATTATATATTTGTATTATGGCTAGCCAGGCTTCCCCACAGTCATGGGGACTTCAATCTACTCAGACAACGCATCCTGATTTTACCAACCTTTGGTGGTTCCTGTGGTAGAGAAACTGTTTCTACAGGAGGTGGGGATGAAGACTTTTCTTCTAGCTCTTCAATAGTTTTTTCTTCAACTTCAGGTTTCAGTTCTTCAGTTTTTGTCTCAGATTCCAGCTCTGGTTCAGGTTCATGAGAAGATTCTTCCAAGGTTTCTTCTATTCCATTACTAAAAGAATTGGGCACATCAGAACAGACAAGTTTTTATTAACCTAAAAGTCCTAAATGTAGTTGAACCAAATATACTAATATAGACATATATCCAATTGTTAGTTAGTATCAGTTACAGAAGACTCAATGAATCACATAAACATTCATTTACCATTCAGTAGAAAGGCTACTTCAATAAAGACAAACAATTAGATTTAGGCCATGGATAGTGACTCTTAGGGGGAGAAATTTGACTCCGTATACCACCTTTCTTAATTTGTTAAACTCCAAGCAGCCTTGACCAGCATAGCCAATGGTGATGAATGCTAGCAACTGCAGTCCAGTAACATTTGCGTAGGCCTTATAATTCTAACTCCTGAAACAGTTGGTCTTAAAAACCACATTTATGTTGCTCTCCTTTTGCTGATTCACAATTTCAACTGCCTCTTATTATTGGCTGCCAGCAGCCAGACAAATCCATTACTTCTGCACTACAATAAAAAGTAACAACAGTATCCATTATACAATTATTATATTTGCCAATGAATGCATCTGAAGAATTAATCTTCTTCCAGTTGGCTACCTAATAAATGTGGCTACGGTTTGCCTTCTCAATGACATCATCCACTTACAGTTCTAGCACTTATTGGCTTTATGCAAAAATCAGTAATACTGCCTGATTACACAGAAATGAACCAAACAACAAATACATGGCATAAAATGTCTGATATTTGAATTGCCAAAGATGAAAAAGGCCATAAGCCTCATTTAAGACTTCGAGACAATCCATTGCCATTTCACAGTACAACTTTGAAATTCCCAACATTCTGAATAAACATCCATTCACCTTTGATTGGATGTTCCCAATACTGTATTTTATTGCAAATTGGGAATAAACACTTTAATAAATGGTTTCTCAAAACTGTCTAAGTGATTTCTATCACTTAAATATGATTAAATAAAATGGATTCAGCATATATTATGGCTTTTGGTGGGTTTTTCGGGCTGTGTGGCCATGTTCTAGAAGGATTTATTCCTAATGTTTGGCCTGCATCTGTGGCTTCCATCTGAAGATGCCAACCATAGATGCAGACAAAACATCAGGAATAAATTCTTCCAGAACATAGCCACATAGCCCAACCCCCCCCCCCCCCCCCCACACAAAAAAACTTTGGATGCCGGCTGTGAAAGCTTTCGACTTCACATTAGCATATATTGATTGCAATATAAGCATGTAAACTCATCTTACGTTACAGGGTGATTATCATAGTAAGTACTGCTTGCATTTTCTTGAGTAGGCTCAGGGGATGGCTGCCTTTCTTCATGCTCTTCCTCTACTTCATCTTCTGACTCTAAGACATTGTGGAAAAGATAGTTTTAAATGCTATAAATTAAAAACCATGTTAAAAGAAACATGTATTTTGGCCAAGTACAATATTGTATAAATTGTGCCCATGTTATACGTTATAAGATTTCATGGTGATTAAACCCCATTCAGCAAAAGGATGAACCCCTATTCCCTGATCTGCCTTTCAAGTGACCAGGAGTATCTCCATATCATCTGGATTTTCACTTTCTGTGCCTTCGTCCTGTTCACCCACAGTAGATACTGTTTAACACTAAAATAGCTTCCTCAGAGTTAGATGGAAAAGAGATAGAATCAGCTGCCATCAGCATATTGGTAACACCAAACCCCAAAACTCTGGATAATCTTTCCCAGTGGCTTCATGTGTATGTTGAACAACACAGGAGCAAAGCCAAGCCCTGAGGGACATCACCTCAGCATGACCTTCTAGGTTCACCCTTACAAAAAGGACTGGAACCACTGTAAAACAGTGCCCCAAGTCCTAGTACAGAGACGTGGTCCAGAATGATACAATGGTCATTTATATAATAAAATGAATGTGGCAGGACCTATCACAGCAAAACTATTATTCTTCCATGCCTCTTCTGGGATGTTTCCTGCTGAGGAGGAGGGCAGAACGTTGTCCTTACAGTCAGGCGTTTCATCAAAGGAATCAATGCAAGTGTAACATATATGATCCCTTCCAATGGGTCATCAGTGTTTGTCAATCTCAGTATTTATGTCTTGAAAGTCATTTCATGACTTTCTGCAATGAAGCCCTGTGTGCTTTCAGCTGTGATAAAGTGTCTTACCTTCATCTAGTTCAGCTTCAGAGTCACCAAATACTTCATCTTCATAACGGAATATGTCGTTATGGACATAAAACTTATTTGGAACAGATCCCTGTAGAAACAACCACAGAAGCAGAAGTAAGGTCAGAAGATAACCACTTAGGACTCTATTAACACTGCACATCATTTCCGTATTCAATTATCCTTTTTCTACTGCACTCAAAAGACCACCAATATAATTAAGATATTTAATCTCTATCTCTTTGAAAGTATTTTTCTTTGGTATGTATGAATGGTCTTCACTCTCAAAGCTTCAATTACAGCAATGAATATCCGGGGGGGGGGGGGGTATCTGTCAAAAGTAAACATGTATAATATTGCCTGTCTAAAATAAGGTGGAGAAAACAGTGTGCTAACTTCCACAGAGCAAAGGAATAATCCCTGGAGAGACTTCAAAATATCTAGAAGAACCTCATTTCAAGGGACCCCTAAAAACATTTGTTTTCGTTAGATCAATGATGATCCTCTGTCTTCTTTAATGTTAGGAAAAAGGAATAGGGTATCTGATCCGAAATGGGAACTCAATGCAACACAGTCTATAACACAAACTAATCTGAACTTCCTTTTCTTTTTGGGTCAAAAAAAAAGGATGACCATTTAACAGACAATATTATTTCCTGAATTGGAGAGGAGATTTCCAAATCTGAGTTATCCCTTCCTGCTCAATTACACTCCCCCCTCTGCACAGGAAAGCCTTTGAAGGTATACACAGAGACCAAGACTCTGCTGGGATGATGAAATGAACTAGAAGAAAACACCTGCCATTTGAAAAATTAGTATAAAACTGCAATATTTGTGTGTAGCTACATTTGTCTTTAGTAATTTTTCTCTGAAGTCTTAAAGGCTATATCCACACTGCAGAAATAATCCAGTTTGACACCACCTTAACTGCCTTGGCTCAATGCTATGGAATTCTGGGAATTGTAGTTTGTTGTAGCACCAGAGCTTTTTGACACAGAAAGCTAAACATCTCACAAAACTACAATTCCTAGAATTCCATACCATTGAGCCACTGCAATTAAAATGGTGTCAAATTAGATTATTCTGCAGTGTGGATGCAGCCAAAGAGAGACTAAAAGGATCTGTTACGAAGGGGAATTCAGAATATTCCTTCAATTTCCTGCCTGAATTAGGGATATAAATCTTAACTTGTCTTGTTCTTATACACAAACATACAAAGTGTTTTTTAAAAAAATCCTTCTCAGTGAAAGTTTTTACATCTGAGCACAATTTTTTTGCACAAGCTGCACAAGTTATTTAACTAAACTATGATAGCTATTGTGTGGATTTTTAAAAATTACAAGTGTCGTGGCAGTTATCCGCATCTGTTTGTTGAATGAGTCCTGTGCATGCTATGTGTGTCTGCTTGGTTTCACAAAGGGAAAAGATAGGCAACAAATCTTCTGTGGGACAACAAACTCTTGCCAGGTTGTCTAAGCATGTTGAGACAGCCTGTATTATCAAGAACATGCAATTTAGTAAGGTTTCTTCACATTCCTTAACATAAAAGACCTTCAGAGGCGTTAACTTAGATGTGAAGGAGAAGACACTATTTCGCACAAGTTCCAGCTGAAACAACCCTGATAATCACAACCAGATGTCACAACCAGATCCCACACACATCTCATTCGCACTACAGAATTATAATGCAATAGTAATGCAAACCACAACTGCACCCTGAGCAGCATGGGACCAGGATGATCAGACACTGCAGTCCTGATGCCAGCTACTGCGATGGTCCACAATGGACCACTGGCAAGGAGTGCTTCTTTCTGTACTCCTTTGGTGGCCTTTTTTTGCGCTTTAGGCCCATCTGTTTTGGACCTAAGTCTATGAAAACTTAGGCCTGTTACAGACTGCCAAAATAAAGCTGCTTCGGGTCTCTTTGGAGGATGCTATTTAAATGATGCATGCATCCTAAGAATCCGGAAGCTGCACCAAAGCTGACTTCAGTGCTTAGGAATGGAGTATGGCTTTGGCGTGACCTCCGGACTCTTAGGACCCATGCATCATTTAAATAGCATACCTCCAAAGAGACCTGAAGCAGCTTTATTTTGGCAGTCTGTAACAGGCCTTAGTTTGCTCAGTTAGTGCTACAAGATCTTTTTACCACTTTATATGAGGGGCACTAGTTTACTGTGCTGCTATATAAAATGAGACCTGACCATGTATGGACTCTGGTATCCACAGGGGTTCCTGGAACCAAACCACAGCAGATACCAAATGGTACATATGAAACTGAAAAAACATATGCAGGAATAGCTATGTTGGTCATACAGCAAAATAAAATACAAAAGCCACAAAAGAGCAATACCTGTATTGCCCAACCAAAATGCACAAAACACATCATGCAAGCTTTCAAAGCTTTACTAGCTTCTTCATCAGGCAAAATATGTGAAATTTATACAGGAGAAAAAAGTGATGGTATTAGAGTCACAGGCCTACATTTTATATCAGATGTTGTTTCTGTTGTAGCTCAGTTGGTTTGGAAAGCACTCAATGCAGGCAGAGGCCACTCCTCTCTTGGCCATGTGAGGACTGAGACAAAGGACAGTAAAATTTAAAGTCCATTAGCGCAGTAAAGTAACTCCTCTTGGGAGATCTCCTCTTTCAGGTTTCTACCACCAACAAAGATAAAACATTTTCTTTTGGATTATAATTGGCTGATTTTTATCTATAGAGCACTTAAAAGTTTTTCCAGATGTAGCAATTAATCAAGTGATTACTTACTTCTGGAGCCAGGACAAAGGTTTGCATGAATTTTCTCATTGGCTGGCCATTGTTTGTCAGCTCCCCCATGACTTGCACAACGACTCCATCATTCAGGGTTGCATGGGCATCCACATGGCGAATCTTAGTGCGGCATTCACTAAACTGCAAGGACATTACCTTCTTGTGTATATCCTAAAAACAAACAAACAAAAATAATAAATTGACATAATGTAAATCTTACAGAGATGTGGGGTTTTCTTGTAACATGCACATATATGTAGTAAAAATATTGAAGACTGTATTTTCAATATATAAATTCAATGGCTGTGAGCTCTATTCTTTGCTACTGTCTTTTGTCATCCTAATAGGAACAGATTACCCAGTTTGAAAGATCTGTTCTTTGCGGCCGTTGGCTATGAGCCATAGGCCAACCATGCTGTCACTTTCCTTCAGTGTGAGAGGCATGGGACACATATTCTTCCTTTTCTATCAATACAAGCCAACTGGCCAAAATCTGAGATTGGTCTGAACAGCTAGAGCTTGAGTTAGTTTGCTCAAAGGTGGCACCATCTTGATAAGCAAACAAAGCAGCCACTATCATCATTCGCCGTGCCTTCCTCTCCACAAGCAAGGAAAGAGGACACTCTTACAGTGGCAGTAGATTGAAAGATGCAGGCTGACAAGACACTGGAGAAGAAAGCAAGCAGAAAAAGAATTTAAAAAAGAAGCCTGAGGCTGGGGGATCTTGGAGGGGAAGAAGAAGCACACACTTAAGTAAGGAAAGTTAAAGCAAGGACCTGTAACTTCCTTTTACTTCAACTGTTACAAAAGCTAACATACCTCAATCAGCATCTGTACCACACTGAGAATGTGAAATGTAGGATGTCAAAGTGTAGTAACAGTATAATCTATTCAGGAGAACCTCTTATTCAGAAGAAGCATCTTATTTTATTTTCTAAGCCTTCTTCACAGATATTGCCTCAGTATAATTTCTATACTTGCCTTGTCTGCCGTTTCTCAATTCCACTAAATCTTACAATCTCAGATACAAATATAATTGCTTCCATCCAGCACAACAACCTCTAGACCCATTAAGAAAGCAAGGATCTTCACAGAACAGGTATGGGAAATATGTTCCTTCCAGGTTATATTAGACTGGAATTCCTACCAGCTATAACAAGAATAGCCAACTGTGAAGAATGCTGGGCGATGTACTCCACAACCATTTGGAGGGCACCATGATGCCCATCCCTATCCTCGAGTCACTTTGATAACTCTGCTCTTGAAACAACAACACACCACTATCTAAATATCATTTTAATGAAACCTCTGCCTGGGTCAGACACCAGCTGCACATTGCTGTATGCCAACATCCACAGGGCCATGCTTTTAGTAGAGAAAAATAGGATTGAAAGGTTTTTCACTATAAAAGCCCAAGACAAAGCAGCTTGAAAAGGGAAGCTACTAGGGCTTCCTACTTCAGACATCCAACTGAATATGTCTTCTAAAAAATAATAATAATCTGCTGTCTTCTGAATAGAGGAAATCATCCATTATCTGGCCCACTGGAGATTGACAATTAGGGAGAAAGGAGAGCTTATAATGTGCAAGTACAAAAAATAGAAAAAACAAAATGAACATCAGAAACAGCTTAGCCCAATTACAACACACTGTACTTGAATTAAATCACTTTGATTTTAAAACATTATTTAAATAAAAATCAAGAATGTTAGTATTTATTTTCTTACGTTTTCATAATAACATCATTACCTATTTTAAAATGTGTAACAACTTGAACAAGCAATAAAATTAATGAGTATTTAATGGTGCAGCAAAACCATAAATTCTTTTTGAATGTCTGCATATTATTCAAGAAAAATTAAAAGTTGGTCTTTTATGGCATATTAACATTGCCCAATACTTTATAACTCACAAAGATATAGGGGGTGATTTGACTTCTCTTAGGTATTCAGCAAATATTAAAATTACTGCTGCAAATATACCAAAGACTTTAACACACGTAGAAGAATTACTTCTAAAACTAGCAGAAGCCTAATATTTAAGCCCTTTTTAACCACAGAATCATGCTCGAAAAGGAAAGAAAAGAAAAGAAACCAACTTATGAACAGAACAATATAGGGCTGGCTTAGAGCCGTCTCTTTTAGGCTGGATCAGGACCAGGGCAAACAAATGCCTGACCCCAATCCAGCCAGATTCCAGCCCAAAAAGGAGCAGTTAAAACATGCTACTTTTTAGGGAAGAAAGAAGATGGCTGGCGGGAAAATCCAGCTTTGGCAAAAGTGCCATGCCTCCAATCGGGAAAGAAGCTGGCTGGCATGTAATTGCCAGTCTGGCATCTATCCTAATTGGGGGCATTGCGCAGCTAAATGTCACACTTCAAGCCAGCCCCATGTGGGCTCAAATGGGGCTATCTGTTCAGCCCCATACCTGATATGCAGTACTTACAGCCTGGCCATACACAGCCTCTTGGGGTTTGCCATTGGCATCCAGCCCACCATGGACATAAGAAGAATTCCTGCCATAAAACCTGCAAAGGCAATAAAACACAGGAATTAGGACAGTCATATAGTAGCATAAACTAGATACCATCACTTTAAAAAACTGGTTCAAAGTATACTGCCAAGATTTAAAAGAGCTACTCCAAAAATAATCTTACACTAGTCAGCCATGTAGGAAATCCCTTGGAGCTGGACTGGAATCCATCACTCAGTATTAACTATCATGTTCCTAAATTTCACAGAAGAACTTTCCAATTCTTCTAGCTGAACAGATTTGCTCACATAATCTTCCATCTCAATTCACTTGTAAGCATACAGCTACATACTACCTTTAAAAAAATGATCCTTAACAGTTTCTATACATTCTGGCCTCATCTGCATTAGCAGTTTTCTGCATACAACACAGTGGGTCTTTGTTATCCACTGGACTTTGATTCCAGGATCCCCCATAGATAACAAAATTTGTGGATGCTCAAGTCCCATATACAATGGTGTAGTAAAATGGTGTCCCATATATAAATTGGCAAATTCAATTTTGCTTTTTTGATTTTTAAAAATGATAATTTAGTTTCTGGCAATGGTTTAATCACCTTCAACTCTTCCTTTGTGTTTCCATCTTTCTAACCCTTTGACAGCTGCATGAATAAACGTGTATAGTGTCTAGATCAAGCAAAGTAATAGTGCCACTGTATTCTGCTTTGGTCAGACCCCAGCTGGAATATTGTGCCCAACTCTCTCTAGAACAGAAAAACAACCCAGTTCTAGAATTAGGAACCACCCATCCGTAGGATGTGTGTTCTGCTTATAACAGCATATAGGCACCGCTTCAGAGCATGCAAAGCTTCTCCTGAACCTCTTCTCCATAACTAGATGTTTCAGAGAAACAGAGCAAAACATATTCTATTCTACACGATGACACTCTCTTAGATTTCCTAATAAATGCTTCCAATAGCAACATGTAGATGGGTTCCAGCTTTGATAAAAAAAAAAGGTAGGGTAAAAATAAATCAATATAATAAAATGTGGGAAGATAATACAATAGTTTTTAAGGAGAAATACTTAGACTACTGGCACTTCAGTCCAAAATCACTTAGATAAGGACATAAAATATTCCATCAGTTTCAGACCAAGACTGTCAAGAAACTCAAATAGATAAGAATACTGAATAATTTCAAAATTATTACTATCTTGGAAAAGACCTTCAGTCTATTACTGGTAAGTTTGTTCTCTTTTTAAAATAATAAAGAGATTCAATATTTTCGGTAAAGAGTTGTACTTATTTGATAAGGATTTAATGCATCGGTGGACCATGATATTAATAGATGCTCCAATATCTGGACTGGTATCTAATTTGGCTCTTCCTGAAGATGATACTGCTTTAAAAGATATGGATGAGAAGAGAGCAGATGCAGCATTAAAAAGGGACATAAAGCTGCAGCTCTATCATTAAGAGCTTCCATGGAGGTTTCAATGTTTGCCAGAGCAGATTTGGATGATATATCTGCCTGAACTTTACAGAAAGTTTTAGTAAGGTTAGATAGGCTTCAGCGGTATGTAGCAAATGCAAAATATGATGCCACAGCCTTTTCAAATAGAACAATTTTTCTCCAATATGGTAGGCAAAAGATCTATTTGGTTGTAGCATTGGCTCAATTGAAAAATGGGCTTAATTATGGAATGTCCTCCCCTTGGTGGCCTAAATAGTTACCAGTACTGGCTTCATTTAGGCTGCAAGTAAAAACATAGCTATTTATTAAAGGCTTTGGGCCTCACTGATTTATTTCAAATGCCACTCACAGGTTTTTTAAACTGTTTTAACTTGTTAATATGCTCAACATACTTGTAGTCTATTTATATTACATTTAATGTTTTAAATGTAATATAAATTTACAGCTCTTTATAAATAAAGGTTAATAATAATAATAATAACCTTTTGGTTTTAATTTTTACATATGTGCTCCCCTGAGCTCTTTTGATAAAGGATGGGATAGAATATTTTAATACGTAAATAAATACGTTAATGAGTCCAACCATCAGAATTACAGAAACTAAACATCAACACTTTAAACTGGCTTCCAGTCTGAATTTAAGGTTCTGATAACATTCAAAACCTGAAATGTCCTGAAATTTCGATCCTTAATACTTTCCCTATATATTAAAGATCATGAATATCCACTTGTGTCTACCCAATGGGAATAATATATTACCTAGGCCCAATCCAGATGGGCCAAAAAGGACACCGTCATCACATGCAAGGGGCAGCGCTTCTAGACGCCCCTCGCACGTGACGAGGGCGTCAAAATGGCAGTGCCCTGTACAGACGGGTGCCGCCATTGTTACGCAAATGCCATCCACACGGTGCCGTGTTACGTAAGTACAGCATACACATGGCGCCGTGAAGCACTTGAGTAACAAGTGCGCCAATGGCACACTCCTTACACTGACACCGTGGCATAGAAAGAACCCACTTTTTGTGGGTTCTTTTTCTGTCAGCAGGAAGCCTCACCATTTGGCGGCTGAGGCTTCCCTCTGGCGGAAATGCAGGCACCGGCAGGCCGCCCTTTTTGGGCGGTCTGTACCTCGCCATAGAGACACAGAAGCAGGCCTTCTCTGCTGTGGTCCCACAGCTGTGGAACACTCCCCCGTCAAAGGCCCATTTGGCTCCAATATTAACTAGATTTTAGTGTGAAGCTGAAGACTAGGCACGTGCAAAGAATGCTTAGGATCTAGGAATCTATATAAAGCAATGTTTTTGAACTGTTTTAAATGGCTTAAATTGTTTAACTTGTTTTATGTATTTTAGACTGCATTAAATTGATCTTCTTTGTTGTTTTGTTCTGAAACTGGGTGTAGCTCCAAGCCTCTCCCAGGGTTCTTTTTGTACCAGACACTGACAAACACTCCTAATTTAGAATAAGCCTTATTGGTGGTAAATGATGCAGCAGATGTTACATAGGGGAGAAACACTCCAGCCCTTTTGCTGATAAGATTCAGCATTCTCTCATGGCAAATGTTAGAACTGAGACCCCAAACCAATTCTACCCAGTTATCCCTTGGCCAGCAAACAAATAAAATCCCCATTGCTGGATATATGAGCTAAGCTGCACCTCAACCAAGCTGCAGCCTATGGAAAATGGATTCCCAAAGGTTATACAGAAGCAAACAAAGAAAAATGTGCAAGCACGATCCATCTTTCCCCAATAGCAAGGAGACCTATAGAAACAGGCTAGCAACAAAGGAAAACTCACTCTAGTCTGTTCAGCCTTCCTGTTTTTTTCCTGAGTCAGACTCCAAAGTGAATTAAATGTCACTATTACAAACTAACTCTCTCATGTACCCAGACAACTGTTAAGGTTGGCCATGATCCTAACCAGGATTGCCTGTTGGTTGCAGCCCAGTTCACTTCATTGCTGTGTGCCTTCAAGTCATTTCTGATTTATGGTGACCCTGAAGCAAACCTATCACAGGTTTTATGAGAGAGGGGGCAAAATTTGTTTGGTTTAGCCTCTGAGGCGAAGGAAGTGTGACTTGCCCAACAGTACCCTACACTTCTTTTAGATTAGTTTTTGTCTGTATATTGCCCTATGTTCTTATCATAACAAGGGCAGGTCATAAATATTTTAATAAACAAAATATATAAATAAAACAGCTTTCTTTCTTTTCTTTTGTTTACAAAGGTCTGCATACAATGTCAGATTTTTAGCCAACCACATTTTTTATTGTTGACAATACGTGTTTTGTGGCAGGAGTGGAACGGACAGCTGGCTAGAGGAAAAAATGGCTAGCTACTAAGCTCAGCCAACCACAGTTTGCTAACTGCTTTTAAAATATTCATGTTTTCATATGAACTGAAACTGACTGCAGTTTATATGACTGCACAAATTATTCCTCCATAATAAAATACTATCATATATAGGTTTGTTTTATACTGTTTCTTGGTAATCACCAGCCAATAAACATTTCCAAAATCATATAATCATATCAAGGAATACACACATCTTGTTACAAGACCCATTACTCCAACTCTACAAGTGCCAACTCTACTCCTGCAGTGGCGTCTCAAAAATAATTACATGAGCAAACCTTAATCACTAGTTCCTTGACATTCTCTGACCAATATCCATTTCCCTGACTTTCCAGAAAGAGGCAACTATGCCATACCAAGACAGAGGGGTTTCCTGATGAGGAACTCTTCTCTCCATATCAATCTGGCTTCTTGCTATAAAGTTTGCCTAAGCACATATGGGTGGGTCTATCTCACGCAGCTCCTCGGCCTAGGTCTCATTTGTGTTTTATTTCCTGCTTTTTTCCCAGGGTTGGGGAAGCAAGGTGGCTTACAACGGAATTCTAAAGGCTGCAATAAAACAAAACTAATAACACATATTAAAATATTAAATTATATTTATATAATTATAAACCAAATTAAACATTTTAAAAACTCCTGACTAATAAGTAGTAATATTACAAAGAGCCAGCATGGTGTTGTGGTTTGAGTGTTGGATTATGACTCTGAAGACAAGGTTTCAAATCCCTGCTTGGGCATGTAAATCCACTGGGTGGCCTTGGGCAAGTCACACTCTCTCAGCCTTAGAGGATGGCAATGGCAGTTCCCCTCTGAAGAAACTTGCCAAGAAAGCCCCATGGACATTTTGCTTTAGGGTCACCATAAGACAGAAATGACTTGAAGGGACACAACCACAACAACAAATTAGGAAGTCCAGCACTTTTATTTTAAATTTACCAGCAGGTCAACCAGGCCATTTCTGTCAGAAAGTGAGTTGCTGAAAGCCTGCTAGAACAGAAAACCCTTTATCTGTCAGTGGAAGGAGAACAGGGAGAGAGTTAGCCTAACAACCTTCAGAAAGGAGTTCTGCAATCTAGGAGTGAGCACTGAGAGCTCTTCTTTCGTGTCTTACCAGACATATCTCTGAAGGTGGTGAGACTGAGAGCCTTTCCTACAGATCTTAATAGCCAAACAGGCTTATACAGCAGAATATAGCCTTTCAGATAAGTTGGATCCAATATAGGATCATAATAATCAAATCCCTTTTTTATTCTGACAGGATTTTAATATATTGTATATACTCATCTATAAATCTAAAAATGTATGCTCAAACATTGACCCCAAAATCCCAGACCAACTTATTTATGGGCCACTATGGTAATGTGATAGCAGCTCTTTCAGATTTCCCCATGCAGTTTCTTTCTCTCTTGAGCAACACAGAAAGAGTCACAGGTGATTTACTGATATTGCTGTTTGTTTAAGAGTCCCTCTCCCGCCTCTGCACCTGGCTGAAACAAAAGCTGAACATTGAAGAAAAGTCTCAATGAGAGTCTCTCTTGTCACACACATATACACACACTGAAGAAGTTTCCAAGTTTACCCTTGACCTATACACAGGTCATGGCAAAACCCATAATTTTGGCCCTAAAACCTGCCCTCGGCTTATATGTGAGGTAGACTTATACAGTTTACATATTGTGGATAGTTTAGTTGCATTTTAATGTTCACTTTTGGTATGTTTTTAACTGTATTGTTCTTTTTAAAATGGTAAGCTGCCTTGAATTGCAATTTTGGGTAAGGACAGGTTACAAATAAATATAACAACAACAAGAAAAGAGTTTCCACCTCAACATTAGGAGGAACTTCTTGAAAGTAAGAGCTGTTTGACAGTGGAACACACTCCCTTGGAGAGTGGTGAAGTCTGCTTCTTTGGAGGTCTTTAAACAGAGGCTGGATGGCCATCTGTATGGGGTGCTCTGATTGTGAGTTCCTGCATGGCAGGGGGTTGGACTGGATGGCCCTTGTGGTTTCTTCCAACTTTATGATTCTATTATTCTAACAACAACAACAAGTGCTTTTAATTATGCCAGAAAGTGGGCCGGTAGCCAACGCAGCTATTGTAACAGGTAGGTTACATGTCTCTATAACCAGCTCTGATTCAAGTGTGGCTGTAGCATTTTGGACCAGTTAAATTTCTGAAAAGTCTTCAAAGGAAGTCACAGGTACAACACAATATAATCATACAAACAGGATATACAAAGGCAAGTGTCATTGTGGCTACTTTGGCTCTGTCACCACAGTCATCTCATGGGTAAAAACATGGTCTTATTACAGACTAATGTGGCATTTACCTGCAGGGCACCCAGGCCAAAAGGTACTACTGCCAGGCCAGAAAGAGCTTGTTGGATGCCAGAGGGATCTTAGAAAGGGATGGCTCATATCCATTTATGTTCTTTAATCCTATGTTAACAATCACTCTATTATAATAATTCCCCAACCAAAGCCACCTTTACAAAGGTACCTTTTTCCTGTTCCACCCTCTTTTCCTACCTCACCACAAACTTGAATCAACATTCTTTGAAACTTTGGTTTGTTTCATCATCGCAGTTCTCATAAAGGTGATCAGAACATTCATTTACAGAAACAATATTTCAGATTTTCAAAACATAAAAACAAATGCATTTAATAAAAAACATTTCCCATCAGATATCCTGGGTTTATGCATACGTAAATATGTATAATGCAAATATATGCATAAATAGACAAGCATTTTTAGATTTTAATCCTGTTAATAGTTTTATGCTGCTTTCATAATTTTGTGGCTTTGGCTCATTATTTCCTTTGTAATTATTGTACTGTCTGTAAACTATCCAGGGAATATGACCAAAGGGCAGTATCATACTAATATAGAACAGTACATTGAGATCCAGCATAGTATAATGGTTTGAGCACTGAACTAGCACACAAGAGTTTGAATCTCCACTCGGCTATGGAAACCCACTGGGTGACCTTGGGCAAGTCACACTCTCTCAGACTCGGAGGCAAAGGCAATCCCTCTCTTAACAAATCATGCCTATAGAACTTCATGATAGGATTGCCCTAGGGTTACCTTAAGTTGGAAATGACAGAACATGATACTAAATTATTAAAAATATACGAATAATAAATAATTAAATATAGGAACAGCAGACAAGGCATCTATACTCTTTCCTCCCCCAGAGCCCCTACATCTCATTTTTCAGTGACACCTCCACCTTCACTTGTTTCCTCTTCAATCAACTCTTTTAAAAAAGCAAAAAGTCTCAATGGAAGCTTTGTACAATTGTTACCAGAATGTACCGTATATACTTGTCCATAAATATAAAAATTTATGCCCAAAAATTGACCCCAAAATCCTAGGTTGACTTATTTACAGGTCAGGATGGTAATATAATAGCAGCTCTTTCAAATTTCCCCATGCAGTTTCTTAGTGTCCTGAGCCAAGCAGATAAAGTCCTTAGTGATTGATTGATTGATTGCTGTTTCCCTTTGCCCCTTGCATATACACACTGAAGGAGCCTCCAAGTTTTACACTTGATCTATCCACGGGTCATGTCAAAATCCATAATTTTGGCCCCAAAACATGCCCTCGACTTATACATGGGGTCAACTGATAGTTGAGTATATATGGATAAATTGTTTCAGAATTATGAAATATTTTAATATGTTGCAAAGATGATATTTCCTTGGTACTAGAAAGAAATGTTATGGCACTGAATACCTTCAGTAATGTTATTATCTTTCTTTATATCCCACCTCTTCCCAAAAGTGGGACTCAAGGCATTATTGAGTAACCATTTATTCATTTTGTTCAGTATACTCTTAAGGCAGCATACAGAAAACTAATGCTGTTGAGGATGTATTAATCAATAGTCAGGTTTGATTGGTTATAAGGAAATAACAGATCACATTATATGGAGAAATCAATACACCTCTACTTTGGTCAAAACCACACAAGTTATGTATATCCTCAAAAATTACCTGTGTAAGAAATCTGGTGCTTTGTTTAGCAGGGTATAGTACTGCCTCACGAACTCCCGCCCCACAAGCAGCGGACTTGGCTTCTCCATCACCATTTCTTTGGTACACAATGTCAAGGCTATAATACAGGAGAGCAAATGAAGAATAGCACATTTCAGAATCACCAGCTTACATATGATCAGAAAAAAACAGCCTCTTAAAAAAATTTACTAGGTCATCCCCTAGTTAAGAAGGCAAGTGAGCTATCATCACTCAGGGGTGAAGCAGACCACCCCTTTGGGCTGGCTTCTGGGGTGAAACAGCCCACCCCTTTGAGTTGGCTTCTGGGTGGCTTCAGAGCGTGGTGTTTTGTTGCTGCATGCTCTGAAGCCGACCAGAAGCCGGCATCACACCACCCGCCCACTGGCTTCATGGCGCTCCGGTTGCATGGAGTTTACACACTGCAGGAGCGCCATAAAGCCACAATGGGGAGGGAAAAGCTGGCTTTTTGCTTGCTCAAAAAGGAGTGGCGATTTGCAAACATTTATTTCTACCTCATTTCCAAAAGGTACCACAGAACTGGAAAAGATTTTAAAACAAAAAACAAAAACAGAGCAATCATAGGACTGAATGACCCTACTAAGTGCCAAAGCATGTGGGATATTTTAGATTTTGAAAAGCATTGCTTCTATGTTCTGTTTCACAGTCATTGCAGAGATTTAAGATTTGGAATATATCTCCAAAACACTGCAGTGTATTTTAACCAGCGATGGGCAATGCCAAGGAGAAATATAACATAAGAGAAGACAAAATCAGTAAAGTGAATAAATGCAATACAAGTCAAATTTAAAATCAAAGATCCAACTAGAAGCCTTGCAGAACTTACACACAAAAGTAAAGATTTTTTTTTTACTTACTAAGAGCCCGTTCATTCAGGCCAAAATAAAGCTGCTTCGGGTCACTTTGGAAGTACGCTGTTTAAATAATACATGCGTCCTAAGAGGCCACACTCCAATCCTAAGGACTGGAGCGCAGGTTTGGCGCAGCTTCTGGCCTCTTAAGATGTGTGTGTCATTTAAATAGCATACCTCCAAAGTGACCCGAAGCAGCTTTATTTTGGCCTGTCTGTACCGGCCCTAAGTTATCAGTGATTAATAGGTCTACACTTCTTGGAACTAATAATATAATTTAGGCCACAGTTATAAATAATTTTTTCCAGATCATTCTTCCTAGGAAGTATGTCTGTACATAGTTCTTCAGGTTCAATCAAATGAGTTTAACACTTTCTAGTGTTTTCATTTCCCTCATTAAAAGGTTAAATAATGTATGGGTATATGGTATTTATTGCTTCTGTGACACTGAAAAGTATTCCAATTTTAAGTTGGTTTTTTTAATGAAACATCATGCCACACTAACTCTAAATAGATTATTTAACCTGTTCAGCAATGCAAGCATATGGATGCCTACCTGGAGGTCTCACTGATTTGAATGGTATTGTGGTTTGAGTGTTGCATTAAGACTCTGGAGACCAGGGTTTGATTTCCCACTTGGCCATGTAACCTATTGTATGACTTTGGGCAAGTCGCATGCTCTCAGCCTTAGAGGAAGGCAATAGCAAACCTCCTTTGAATGAATCTCACCAAGAAAACCCCATGATAGGTTTGCCTTATTTGTTGTTCTGTGCCTTCAAGTTGTTTCCAACTTATAAGGCAAACCTTTCTGGGCAAATTTCTTCAGCCTTCTTTGAGGCTGACAGAGTATGACTTACCTAAAGTCACCCAGTTAGGGTGCTACAGGTCAGAAACAACTTGAAGGTACACAACAACAACATTCCCAAGGAATGCAGCTTCAATGCAATTTCAAGGGAAAATCAATCATATATTGCAATTTGGAGATATCTGTACATTGTGTAAAATTTGTATTTAACATGCTATTTACATAGTTTTGTTTAAACATTTAAACAAACAGACAAAAATACATCTCAATTGACTCTTGAGCAGGAGAAATTTTCCCACGTAAAATCTGATGAAAAATGTTTATGGCTAAGCCTCATATCATGCGCAAAAAGGGATGTTTGGAAAGGTGCAGCGCACCAAAAAATATAAACAAATATAGCAGAGCACCTTCATGGCACTTGCCTACTCAGGACCATTGCAGGTAACCCCCCCCCCAAAAAAAACAACTCCAATTGTAACACTCAACAATAATGGTTACTTCACTATCCTAACTGAAGGCTCAAAGCAATATAAATTGATGACACAACTTTTACATGCTGGTAAGCCCAGACATGGTAGGGCAGGCCAGAGATTGCAAGGCTAGGTCAGAAACTGTAATCCCTTTTGCTTTATAGGATCTCAACCTGAAAAAAGATGATGCAGTGAGTTCCAATGGAACTCTACCAGGGAGAGTATATGTTGTCTCTGTGGTTATTCTTACAAACAAGGGAGGGGAGGCTGACCAAGAACACTGGTAGAGAATCAAAGGGGACATTTGAGCAGGAGTAAGATTAGGAGAATGCAGGTCTCCTGGTTACTGATGTGATAAATCATGACAAGTGCATATGGAGGAAAGAATAATAAGGTCTGCACTGGGTCAAGAGATATGATTATTGGGGCAATAATTAACAAAAGCAGGAAGCTCTAGGGTTGAAGAACTCTCTGCCAAGGGAGGTTAGGCTGGTGTCATATTTGCTGTCCCTCCATTGGCAGCCTAAGCCCTATTTATTCAGGCAGAGTTTCAGCAACTGTTTCTCTCTTAAGCAATAGGATTTTAACAGATTGCTGCTATATTTTTTAAAAATGCATTTAAAGTGGGGGTTTTTAAACATCTTCATGTTTTACTTTCTTAATCATATTTATCATTTTGTTTTTATCAGTACTCCCCCCCCCCTTTTTTTTTTTTTTTACCTTTACTTGTTTTATTCTTGTTGTGAGTTGCCTTGAGTCCCAATCCTGGGGAAAAGGTGAGAATAGAAAACAAATAAATAAAGCAAGCAAATTAGTATGGGCAATATTTTGGCTGGATTATGTAGCAGGCACTAAATGATAACTTGGGTCATGTGGAAGCCAAACAACCAGTCCATGCAGTTACTCCTCCGATAGGCTCAAACGCTATCCTTAAACAGGAGTCCTGTGGATAAACTGTGGAAGATGCCCAGAGTTCAAAATGGCATTGTGGCACAAAGTTTGCGCTCCTCATGTAACCCTCTTAATGTCAGCACATGTAGCTAGGTCTGTAAGATGATACAGTCTCTCACCTGCAGCTTAATGGCCAGAAATATTCTGTGAAGAACAGGCTCTACCTACCTTCTGACCTGGCAATTGGTGATGCAAAAGGTGAACTAGTCCTAATCCCACCACTGGTCTAGAGATATTTTCACCTCTTGCACTTGTTTCCCATGCTAGTTCCCCATGCAAAGAGCAAACTATTTGTAGTAATAGTACTGTTGTGGCTTCCTTTGGATGTCTTCTATCCCATACTGACAGAAAGGCAGAACATGAGACCCCAAAAATTCCTTTGGTAACACATTCCTATTAATGTGTTTGCTACCCACCCAGGTCTGCCTGGTGGTTCAACTCATCATGGTGGAAAATAACTCAAGGCTTTCTATTTGGTTGGCCCAAACAGGCTGGTGAACTAGATGGACTTTAACTTCATTATCAGAGGGATATTCATGTCCTCTTACATTAAAAGCAGCTTTATTTTGGCTGTCTGTAACCGGGGGATGTTTTCAGGCAGCAAACACCGGTGTAGCATTTGGGACATGATATGCATATAGGGATGCTTTTCATTAGAGAAATGAGCGCAAGCACAGAAGAGCGGCTAAAGCAAAAGGCTCTTCTTTTGCAAACTACTCAATATTGGCCGGCTTTACATGGTAGTTATAAGGCTGAAGTACACAAAATGCTTTGAGGGCAGCATTAACTACACCTTGAGTCTGGGGTCCAAAACACACTGCAGAAATAACCCAGTTTGAGACAACTTTAACTGCCCTGGCTCAGTGCTAGGAAATCTTGGGAAGCGTAGTTTATTGTGGCACCAGAGCTCTCTCTGACAGAGAAGGCTCAATAGCTCACAAAACTAGTTCCCAGAATTCCCTAGCATCGAGTTAAAGCGGTCTCAAACTGGATTATTTCTGCAGTGTGTGTGTGCTTTTTGGACCTGGAATTGTGAATGGCGAAATCCTTCAAAATCCACAGGTGACTGAGATAGTGACACCTTTGCTTTCTGGCGGTTGAATGGACACACAAACTTTGGTCTCCTGCAGAAAATAATTAAATATAGAGGGCACAAAATTATCTTCAGGTTATGTGTTTAAGGTGTGTAAGAAACATAGATTAATTTCAGGTTTAGCCCCATCTCTAAGGTCACTCATTATGCATATGCAAATATTCCTATACCCAGGGGCAGGGGGTTAATCCCAAACACTTGTGGTGCCAAGCATTCAAGGTGTTGCTTATTACCTAGAAAGCCCTACATGGCTCAGATCCACACTATCTGGGAGGCCATATCTCCTGATATAGACCGGCCCAGACCCTGAGATCCTCTGGAGAAGCCCTTCTCTCCATCCCAACACCTTCACAAACACGGCTGATGGGGATGCGAGGGAGGACCTTCTCGGTGGCTGCCCCTAAACCCTTGAACTGCCTGCCCATGGAGATCAGAGCGGTTCCCTCCTTGACGGCAAAGACCTACCTATCCACCAGGAATAAGATTTGGATATGCTAATTAAGAATTGATAATTAACGTGATCCGTTACATATTTATGACATGATCCGCCCAGATTCCTTGTGATTGGGCACGCTATAAATAATTTATTATTATTATTATTATTATTATTATTATTATATTGTCTGTGGAACACTATGCAAAAGGTATTTTAAATACTATATTATGTGGGTTATACTATTATTAATAAAAGACCTATCTGTTCACACAAGCTTTTAAGGAGTTATTATAAGGAGAGGAAGGGATCATAGAGTTGGAAGAGACCCCAAAAAGGGCCCTGATCCAGTCCAACCCCATTCTGCCATGCAGGAACTGCCAATCAAAGCATCCCCATTGACAGATGGCCATCCAGCCTCTGTTTAAAGGCCTCCAAGGAGGAAGACGTTGTGTATTTTACACACATTGTATTTTACTGCTTCTTCTTCTTATTATTATTGTAACCCGCCTTGATTCCTTCGGGGAAAGGCGGAGTATATTATTATTATTATTATTATTATTATTACTATTGCTGTTATTACTACATTTGGACAAAGGGTGGCTATCCTACTGTGTGTGTGTTGTGTATCCAGAGACAGGTGACCGTTCCCTGCTCCCTTCCTCCCTCTCTGAACCTGGAAGGGTCCTCCTTTTAAAGAGGCGCCGCTAGTGAAGGCGGCCTGCAGCGCTGTTGACAGCAACCGCCGCCACGTCCTTTGCTCTGAGTGAGGAGGGGGAAAAGAGCCCCGGAAGGAAGCCCCTGAGGCACCCGCCGAACAGGAAGAACCTTTCCCGGGCCTCTCCCTCCGTCCCAGCCTCGCTCCGTGCCCCGTTACCCACCTCCGGATCCGGTTCGCTCCCGGCCGACGGCGCGGGGGAGGAGGAGGAGGAGCGACTGGCGCTGCGCCTCCCTCCTTCTTCCCTCAGGCGGATTCGGGGCGGAACCGGAAGTGGACGCCGACGACGTCAGTGACGTCGCCACCGCGCGCCACCGCCCCTCTTCTTTCTTTTTTCCCCCAGGAAGTGAGGAAAACGCGCATGCGCGAAGCTCGAGACTCCTCCCACAGTGGGCGGGGCCAAGCTCGCGGAAGATAGAAGCCGTTGGAGGGAGGGGCTTAGAGGAGTGAAGGGATATTTTTATGGACTTCAGTTCCCAGACTCCCAAACTATTGGCCGACGTGGCTGAGGCTTCTGGGAGATGAAGTCCCAAAGGCTCTTAAAGGGCATAGATAAAGAGATGCTCTTTTTTAAAGCCTTGGTTCCCCAAACTCTGCTCTTGAAGGGATTTTTAAGGACTTCAGCTCCCAGAATCCTAAACTATTGGCCGACGTGGCTGAGGCTTCTGGGAGATGAAGTCCCAAATGCTCCTAAAGGGCATAGAGAAAGATGTTCTTTTTTAAAGCCTTGGTTTCCCCAAGCTCTTTTCCTGAAGGGATTTTTATGGACTTCAGCTCCCAGAATCCTAAACTATTGGCCAACGTGGCTGAGGCTTCTGGGAGATGAAGTCCAAAATGCTCTTAAAGGGCATAAAGAGAGGCTCTTTTTTAAAGCCATGGTTCCCCAAACTCTGCTCTTTTTATGGACTTCAGCTCCCAGAATCCCAGACTATTGGTCAACATGGCTAAGGCTTCTGGGAACTGTAGTCCAAAATCTCTTAAAGGGCACAGTTTGGGGACCACAATGATTTAAAGTTTTGTGGTTAGCAGGAAATAGATTATATGGCGCTTTCTCTGTCAGGATATGGTCATTCCAAGCTATTTATTCCTGATACATTAATTAGACTGGGCCTGATACCTTAGAATGGGAAACTGTGGCCTTACTGAAAGCTGCTGAATTGCAGGTCCCATCGTCCACACAATAGCCAGTATAGCCAGTGGTGTGATATTAGGGGAGTTGTGGTCAAATAACACTGGGAAAGTACATTTGCTCAGGCAGCCATTAAATGAGTACGAATGTTGTAGATTTCTTTTCCTTAGAGAGACCCAGGAGTCATGATTGAAAAGGAAACATAGTTTATTTAGCTGCAGCGTCCCCAGAAGGAAATACATTCAAATTTCTGGAGCCCAGATTTCAAAGTGAACCAAGCTTTTTATAATACTTTGAACAATTAAAACCACAAATTGCATTTCATTGGTTACATTTGAATTAAACATTTACACCTCAGTATATTCATTGGTTGTCCTAACATACGCCTCTATCCCTCGTGGGGTCACCCATCAATCAATCTATTATCTATATGCTTTGTTTCACTGTCCCCAAACTCTCCACTGTGTCCCTCCTTTTGTTTGGGTTTGAATCTTAAGTTGGGAGCCGTTTCTGAATTGCTCACGTTGCAAAACAGAGAATTTGACCTAAATTCCATCATCCTGGCAACCTTTGCTCTTCAGTACCGTAATTTTTCAACAACGGAACAAGTGACATTCCAATTCAAATCTACTCACCACACTAAAACCCAATATTTTTGCTGTGACTGGGAATGGGCAAATCAAATTATAATGAATGGAATGAAAGTCTAAAACATTACTCTTATGTGGGTTTCATACAGTCCAGGATGTACTCTTAAATATATACTACAGGTTTGGTCCATAGTTTTCAGTGGGGCAGGGAAATCTCACCCTGAACTGATGCGCTGAAGAGGCCAAGCCACTCAAACCATAGAGTTTATCACATGGGAGGATGAAAAGAGAGTGGGGCCAGAACGCATTCAGGTGAATTGGCTAGTTCAGTGAATTTACGTGAATCCGAATTGCATTCAAACTGACTTCCCATTGCCTGAAAATAGCTTGCCATTGCCCGAAATTGTGTGTGATCACCTCTCACGCAATAACATGAAACCCCATGATTGCATTCGGACTGACTTCCCATTGCCCAAAATTGCATGTGGTAGTCCATCACGCAATAACGTTAAACCCATGATTGCGTTCAGATTGCCATTGGATTATACTTCCAATTTCCCTTGTCTGATAACGTCCCATGATTAATACGAAGAAGTTTCTAAAAGTGTATAGTTTCAGGGACTCGAGCTCCAAATTGTAGCGCTACTGGTTTTTCAAACATATGCCTTTGGAAAGGGGGGCACAGCTGTATTCCTTGTTGTGTGCCGTCAAGTTATTTTTGACTTATGGTGACTCTAAGGCGACAGTAGCACCGAGTTTTTTGGAGGGGACATTTGTTCAGAGGGGTTTTGCCATTGCTTTCTTCTAAGGCTGAGAGAGTATGACTTGCCCAAGGTGACTTGCCCAGTGAGTTTCTATGGTCAAGCAGGTTCTTGAACCCTAGTCTTCAGAATCCTTGTCCAACACCCAGATCACTACACTGGGTAGTATACAAGTTACAACTGGATCTTGTGATGAGAATAGAAATCCTGAAGCTCACTATGGGACAACCTGTGTTTCTCCACTTCAACATACAACTAACTTGCAATAAGGAGAGCAGTAACTCTGAAGCTATACAGGGGTACCCCGGGTTACGAAATTAATTCGTTCCGCCACCGCTTTCGTAACCCGGAATACTTCGTAAGCCGAAAAAGCCATAGGCGCTAATGGGGAAAAGCCGCGATTTCGTGCGAAATAGCGCCGAAAAGCACCAAAAAATTTTTCGTAACCTGAAATAACCTTCGTAACCCGGAACAGTTTTTTTGAATGGATTTTTTTCGTAACCCGGAAATTTCGTAAGGCGGCGCATTCGTATCCCGGGGTACCAGTGTATTTGCATTTTTATGTTGTTGCTGTGCACCTTCAAGTCATTTTCGACTTATGGTGACCCTGTCATGGGGTTTTCCTCACAAGGTTCATCCAGGGGAGGTTTGCCATTGCCTTCCCTTGAGGCTGAGAGCATGTGACTTGCCCAACGTTATCCAGTGGGTTTCATGGCTGAGCTGGCAAACTGAATTCTGGACACCAGAGATGTAGTCCAACATCAAAATCATTATGACACACTGGCTCTCTAAATGTGGTTAGCCAGTTACATATCATGGGGCTTTCTTAGCAAGATTTGTTCGGGGGGGTGGTTGCCTTTGCTTTCCCCTGGGTCTGAGAAAGTGTGACTTGCCCAAGGCCACCCAGTGGGTCTCTATGGCTGAGCAGGGATTTGAACCCTGCTCTCCAGAGTCATAGTCCATCACCCAAACCACTGCACAACGCTGGCTCTCTGAATTTTCATTGGCAATTTTAAAAACAGGAAGCATTAAATTCAAAACAGAAGTCGGATCACCACAAAAGTCTGACTTTTAACACTCATCCCTCCATATTTGCAGCTTTGTGGATTTGATTATTCACGGATTTGATTAATATCTTCTCTCTAGGAATATCTAGCTCCTCCTCCAGTACAGCTCTATGGTCAACTTTAACTAAACGTTGTGCCGGAAGACCTAGAAATTCCTAGAGAGGACACTCCACTAGGCATTTGTAGCTTCTCCAGTGCAGTTCTATGGTCATTGATGTTTATCACACTATGCTCTTAAAGAGGTACTATTCCAGTGTGACTCCTCTAGCAGCCTCCTGTTGCATGCTGGGATGGGCAGTTTTAAGGAGCTGAACTTCTCTGCCTGAGAATTCTAAATACCCCTCCTTAAAACTGCCAATCCCAGCATGCAACAGGAGGCAGCTAGAGGAGTCATACTGGAATAGTACCTCTTTAAGAGCTCGTCTGATAAACACCATAGTCTGTCGGATGTTGACCACAGAGTAGCCCTGGAGGACCTAGAGATTCCTAGAGAGGTGTCCTTTCAAGTAAAAACACATGGTGATTTTGTCTTGTACCCCTAACCCTACTGAATATAGAAGGACAAGTGTGTGTGTGTATACATATAATATTTTATATATAATATATATATATATATATATATACACACACACACACACACACATATATATAATTACATGTATATTTATATATTTATACTACACATATAATTATATCATTTCACATATATTATAATAAATTACTATTATTATTATTAAGTATATATAATTATATATATAATCACAGAATCATACTTTATGTTTTATTCATGTCAACATTAGGAGGACTTCCTGACAGTATGGGCTTTTTGACAGTGGAACAAACTCCCTCGGAGTGTAGTGGGGTCTCCCTCCTTGGAGGTCTTTAAGCAGAGGCTGGATGGACATCTGTCGGGGATGCTTTGATTGAGAGTTCCTGCATGGCAGAATGGGGTTGGACTGGACGGCCCTTGTGGTCTCTTCCAACTCTACGATTCTATATATAATTATATAATTATACATAAGTAATATTAATAATAATAATTTGTTGCAATTATATAATTACGTATAACATACTACGTGTATATATATATATGCATGTGTATAGTGTATATCGTATTATATAATTATATACATACACACACACATAAAACTATATATATTTATATTAATTACATATAACTATTATAACATTGTATGTATATAAAATTATATATATATATATATATATATATGTGTGTATATAATATTTTATAACTATATTTATTTAATTATATATAAATATGTAT
>NC_056527.1:78774864-78789152 GCF_019175285.1 Sceloporus undulatus | reverse complement strand
ACATAAGTAATATATATACATATATATGATAATTTGAATATACGGTATAAATTGTATATTTGTTATCGGATAATATAAATAACAGTCGATATCGGTTGAGTTTACTGTGTGTGGTATATGTAGTCCATATAATATGACGAGTCCACACTCATACACAATGCAATATCTCATATCATATAATAGATATACATGTAGTATGTTTGTGTTATACCATAATTATCAATACATTGGCCACATCAAATTCATTACTTGTTACTCAGATTACATTCATGTCTAGAAGTATAGCTCCAATGATATATAGACATCGTAGACGTTGGCAAGAGCCCACAACAGAAAAGGCCGTCCAGTCAACCCACCCATCTGCCATGCAGGAACTCTCAATCAAAGCATCCCCACAGAGTGCCATCCAGCCTGCTTAAAGACCCTCCAAGGGGAGACCCCACTACACTCCGAGGAGGAGTGGTGTTCCACTGTCAAACAGCCCTTACTGTCGGGAATTCTCCTAAGTGTTGACATGAATAAAACATAAGTAAGATCTGTGGGATTAGATATATAATTATATATATACTTAAAAATAATAATAATAAGTAATTATTATAATAGAATGTGAATGATATAATTAGTATGTGTAGTATAAAGATAATAAATATACAAGGTATTTATGATGTGTGGTGTGGTGAATATATATATAGTATATATATATTAGATAAATTTAGATGTATAAAACACACACACTGGTCCTCAGATTCAGTAGGGTTAGGGGTACAAGACAATCACCATGTGTTTTTACTGAAAGGACACCTCTCTAGGAATCTCTAGGTCCTCCAGGGCTACTCTGTGGTCAACATCCGACAGACACTGACCATAGAACTGCCGTGGAGAAGCTACAAATGCCTAGTGGAGTGTCCTCTCGGGAATTTCTAGGTCTTCCGGCACAACGTTTAGTTAAAGTTGACCATAGAGCTGTACTGGAGGAGGAGCTAGATATTCCTAGAGAGAAGATATTAATCAAATCCGTGAATAACAAATCCACAAAGCTGCAAATAGGAGGTATGAGTGTTAAAAGTCAGACTTTTGTGGTGATCCGACTTCTGTTTGAATTTAATGCGTCCTGTTTTTAAAATTGCCAATGAAAATTCAGAGAGCCAGCGTTGTGCAGTGGTTGTGTGAGGACTATGACTCTGGAGAGCAGGGTTCAAATCCCTGCTCAGCCATAGAGACCCACTGGGTGCCCTTGGGCAAGTCACACTTTCTCAGACCCAGGGGAAAGCAAAGGCAACCACCACCCCCCCCGAACAAATCTTGCTAAGAAAGCCCCATGATATGTAACTGCTAACCACATTTAGAGAGCCAGTGTGTCATAATGAGTTTAATGTTGGACGACATCTCTGGTGTCCAGAATTCAGTTTGCCAGCTCAGCCATGAAACCCATTGGATAACGTGGGCAAGTCACATGCTCTCAGCCGCAAGGGAAGGCAATGGCAAAACCTGCCGCTGGGACGAAACCTGTGAGGAAACCCCAGACAGGGTCGCCATAAGTCGAAAGATGACTTGAAGGTGCACAGCAAACAACAGGAAAATACAATATAGCTGTCAGAGTTACTAACTGCTCTGCCTTAATTGCAAGTTAGTTTGTATGTTTGAAGTGGAAGAACACAGGTTGTCCCCATAGTGAGCGTCCAGGATGTTCTATTCTCATCACAGGCTGTACAAGATGCCAGTTGTAACTAGTGTATACTAACCCAGTGTAGTGATCATGGGGGTGTTGGACAAGGATTTATAATATTTTATAACTATATTTATTTAATTATATATAAATATGTATATTATATTGATTATAAATAATTATAAAATATATTATTATTATTATTATTATTATTATTATTATTATTATTATTATTATTATTATTATTATTATTATTATTATGCAGTGTGTTTTGGGCCACAGCCTCAAAGGTGCCACAAGAAGAGCCCTTTCCATTACATTCCAGAGTTGCCTATCTCCCCCCTAAGTCCCAACCGGAAGCTGCCTTCCCCCCCTTCCCGAAGAGAGGAACCGGAAGTCCGGCCTTTCTCTCCGGCCGCCGCTCTATGATGACCACCTTTGTGCCACGTCTGTGGCGCATGCGCAGTGGAGGCGGAGGCTGCTGACTGCCTGGAGTCCAGGGGGCCCCAAAAGCCCCGGAGTGGCGGCCTAGAAGAAGAGACACGGGCAGCCAGAGAGAGAGAGAGAGAGGGAGCGTAAAGGAAGATGAATTTCCTGCGGGGCGTCATGGGCGCCCAGAGCGCGGGGCCTCAACCCTCCGGAGCAGAGACGGTGAGTCAGGCGGCGGCGGCGGCAAGGGCAGGTCCCTCCAGCGCCCCTCTTTCTTCCTGGGCGGTTCTACTGGAGTGGCTGCTGCCCTCCCCAATGTACGCCCTCCTTCTTCGGTGGAATCTCTTTCCCTGCAGCTTCCCTCCATTGCTCCATGTTCTCTTCTCTGGAGCAGCAGGAAAAAAGCTCGCCCCTTTCTCATGTGAAAGGGATCTAGGAGTCCAAGTGGACCACAAGTTGAACATGAGCCAACAGTGCGATGCGGCAGCTAACAAGGCCAATGCGATTTTAGGCTGCATCAATAGAAGTATAGTGTCAGGATCAAGGGAAGTAATAGTGCCACTCTATTCTGCTTTGGTCAGGCCCCACCTGGAATATCATGTCCAGTTCTGGGCACCACAATTCAAAAAGGACATTGAGAAACTGGAGCGTGTCCAAAGGAGGGTGACTAAAATGGTGAAGGGTCTGGAAACCATGCCCTATGAGGAACGACTCAGGGAGCTGGGTATGTTTAGCCTGGAGCAAAGAAGGTTAAGAGGTGATATGATAGCCCTGTTCAAATATTTAAAGGAATGTCATATTGAGGAGGGAGCAAGCTTGTTTTCTGCTGCTCCAGAGACTAGGACCTGGAGCAATGGATGCAAGCTACAGGAAAAGAGATTCCACCTCAACATTAGGAGGAACTTCCTGAGAGTAAGGGCTGTTTGACAGTGGAATACATTCCCTCGGAGTGTAGTGGAGCCTCCCTCCTTGGAGGTCTTTAAACAGAGGCTGGATGGCCATCTGTCAATGGGGATGCTTTGACTGAGATTTCCTGCATGGCAGAATGGGGTTGGACTGGATCAGGGCCCTTGCGGTCTCTTCCAACTCTATGATTCTAAGTATTTAAACAGGGCTATTATATCACCTCTTAACCTTCTCTTCTCCAGGCTAAACATACCCAGATTCCTAAGTCTTTGCTCATAAGGTATGGTTTTCTGACCACATCCTGTAATGCCCTACCTCTTTCTGAAATGACCTACATTTTTGTTGCCTGTAGTCCTTTGGGGTTTGTGACAACTGCTCACTTAGGGGTTTGTTTGAGGGGGTGCATGTTTACAGCGGTTGAGGGAAGCATTGCATAATGTGGCACCCAGACCAGTTGGATGTTTTGACACCTTGTACATCCTGGTGTAGTAGTAGACTGATTCTAGAGACCAGGTTTGATTCCTGCCTCAGCCATGAAGCCTACTGGGTGACTGTGGGCCAGCCACACTCTCTCAGCCTCAGGGAAGGCAAGGGCAAACCTCCCCTGAACAAACCTTGCCAAAAAAAACCCCACGATAGAGTCGCCTTAGGGCTGTCATATTTCAGAACTGACTTGAAGGGGCACAACAACCACCATAAACTGTAGGCGTAGGTCTCAAAACCCAGCGTTGTCGGTCATGCCTACATTCCTCTTTCCAGCAGTGTCCTGTCTTCATTTTGTAGTCAAGTAAAGAGAGTTTGCGTAACTTTGTGTAATTGGGATTGGCAAAGTGGATTTACAAACAACGTGTATATTCTCCACTGTTCCCTCATTCCATGCAAGTATCCCATCTACCTCCTGCCATCTTATTCATTGTATTTGTTTCACTTTTATGCCACCTTTCCCCCCAGAAAGGGACCCAAAGCAGCTCACAAGATGAAAACTATGGCTCTATACAGACAGGCCAAAATAAAGCTGCTTCAGGTCACTTTGGAGGTATGGTCTTTAAATGATGCATGCGTCCTAAGAGTCTGTAAGCAGCACCAAAGCTGCACTCCAGTCCTTAGGATTGGAGCATGGCTTTGGTGCGGCTTCTGGACTCTTAGGACGCATGTATCATTTAAACAGCATACCTCCAAAGTGACTTGAAGAAGCTTTATTTTGGTCTGTCTGTATCAGGCCCATGATAAGAATTTTAAAACGGTTAAATCATTTAATCAAAACATATAAAATTAACATTAAAACTTACAAAAAGTTAAAACATGACAAGGCTATAACATAAGTGTATGTTTTAGTTATCGCTTCCTTAGGATCATAGAGTTGGAAGAGACTGTAAGGGCCATGCAGTCCAATCCTTCTGCCATGCAGGAACTCTCAAGTCAAAGCAACCCCAACAGATGGCCATCAAGCCTCTTTTTGAAAACCTCCAAAGAAGGAGACTCCGTTCCTCTGTCGAACAGCTCTTACAGTCAGGAGGTTCTTCCTAATGTTGAAGTGAAATCTCTTTTACTGTAGCTTGAATCCATTACTTTTCTTTGCTCTGACGTCAGGTTGAAATGCATCTAATTCCTAACACTGATATGTTAATGTAGGCCTCATACAGACAGGCCAAAATAAAGGTGCTTCGGATCTCTTTGGAGGTATGCTGTTTAAATGATGCATGTGTCCTAAGAATCCGGAAGCTGCACCAAAGCTGCCCTCCAGTGCTTAGGAACGGAGTGTGGCTTTGGCGCGACCTCCGGACTCTTAGGACCCATGCGTCATTTAAATAGCATACCTCCAAAGAGACCTGAAGCTGCTTTATTTTGGCAGTCTGTAACAGGCTTTGGTTTACATTAGACACCTGTACTGACGCTTCATTAAATGTCTCATGTATTAAGTAGGACAATTCACCAGTCTTGTGACTCAGGTGGGTGGACGATAGATTGGATAAACATGAGTGATAGATGGCTGTGGTGATGATAGATGGCTGGTTGAATTGCAGTAGATCAACTAGAGTTTTTGATTTTCAGTTATTTTAACAACATAACGGCGCTATCTTTTCAAAATGAGTCTCTTAAACTTTATTACTCATGTGATACTAGTCTAGGTTATTGGTTTCACCTCCTGATTCACCATTTTGCTGATCCCCAGAGCTTGAGTAAATAGCAAAGGTGGTCCTGCAAAGCTGAAATCTGGCCAAGCCTGTTGTAAACGTCCTTTCCAAATTTAGTTAACATGCAGACATTGCTCTTCTGCTGTCTAAATATTACAGAAATAGGATTGATTAAGGCAAAAGAACTAAAAGTTTATTGTTCTTTTGCTTTAATCTACTCTTTATCCGTGGAACATTTGTTTTTAAATTATCCTGGGGTGCTTAATGCTTGTAGGGAAGATGTAACTGTCTCCTAATGCAAGTGTGAAAACAAATACCTATGTTTTCCAGAATGATATTTTGCTATAGGTGTCTATATACAGAGAAGGAGATCAGTTACAGTGGGTCCACAATTTGCTTGTTCCTACTTTCCTTAAGTTTGCCCTGTTCATGGCAAAGAACAGAAAAATGAAAAAGGGACAAGGTTGTCTCTTTCACTTCATCTGAATGCGGGATTCTTGTTCCTGTACAAACCCAGGTGGAAATTATCTCAGTGCAGAGGTTACACTACATGAAAACGTTCTGTAACCTTTGATCAAATGAATGACTGCAAGGAGAAAAATGCCCACCGCCCTTACATTCTGAACCTTTATGGTCTGGATGCCTTTGCTGCTCAGAAAAGCTGCCTCCACAATACTGTACTAAAGAGATTATGCTTTGCATTGTGGAACAAGAGAACAAGGTTTTTTCTCTCATTATGAATGGGATTTGTGATGCCACAATGAGCAGTAGAGAATGTCAGTTTTAATGTTGAGAGTATTGTGTGCAAAAGTGATGAATTTGTTTTGAGACAACCCCTTTCAACTGATAAATACAAGGTTTGAACAAAATGTTTCAACTTCTTGCTTGCTTTTAAAACCTGAAATCTCTGTTGGCTGCATTGTTTGGATGAGGCCAAGAAGCACCATGTAGTAGTAATTCCAGTCCCTCTGGAGCACCAGTCTCTGAATTAAGCAGTTGGGAGATTGCTGCTCCAACCTGGTCTTTTTCTTGGAGTACCTACCAGAGTTGTCACCCATGTATTCTGTAGTGAACTACTAGAAGATACCCTCTGGAAGTTAGACTGGAAATGCCATTGGTAGGCTGATGACGCTTGGGTCTCTGTACAGTAGTTTAGATCCCTGACCAGGCAAGGGGGTCACTGAACTGTGTTATGTTAGTATGTATTTTGTATGATGTATGTCTGTATGTACAGTGGTCTGATCTTTTAACATAATCACAGTACTTCCTAGTGAAATATAATGTATCCCTCCTTATTTTGAGACTTATATTGGCCTATTACAGACTGCCAAAATAAAGCTGCTTCGGGTCTCTTTGGGGGTATGCTGTTTAAATGCTGCATGCATCCTAAGAATCTGGAAGCTGCGCCAAAGCTGCACTCCAGTGCTTAGAAATGGAGTGTGGCTTTGGCGCAACCTTCGGACTCATAGGACCCATGCATCATTTAAACAGCATAGCTCCAAAGAGACCCGAAGCAGCTTTATTTTGGCAGTCTGTAACAGGCCATTGCAACTTTTTTAACCTTCCTTACTGTGTTGTGCCTTTATTCTTCTTTTTGTCATCAAAGGTGAAAACTTAGTGTAGAGCAGTGGTTCTCAACCTTCCTAATTCCGCGACCCTTTAAGACAGTTCCTCATGTTGTGGTGACCCCCAACCTTAAAATTATTTTCATTGCTACATGCAAATATGTGTTTTCCGATGGTCTTAGGTGACCCCCATGTAAGGGTCGCTCGATCCCCAAAGGGGTCCCGACCCACAGGTTGGGAACCACTGGTGTAGAGGCATTCAGACTTTAGGGAAAGACAGGAGAGACCCTCATTTTCAGTCTAGTATGCTTCTCTGTAGCAGCCTACTCCTTTGCATACTTATGCAGAAATAAGACCGCTGAATTCAAAGGCAACTGTATATATGGGATCCTCTGATCCAGAAGGCCAGTCTGTCTGACCTGCCAAGGCCCCACACTGAAGCTCATCCTTCAGGAAAGGAGAAGGACTGCAGAAAAGCTTCTGCACTTGCTGCCTGATCAAATGAACAGTGCAGGTGCTTAGAGAGGTCAGATGAAGGTAATGTAAACTCTTATGATGGCAGAAGAGGTGAGATACCTGTGAAATCTTGTTGAAAGAGCTGGAATTACTAATTGAATATATGCTTTATCTTTCTGGATCTTTGTTTTGGTCTAAAATATGAATGAATGTGGCATGTGGTTCATTGTGTGAGTGGATGGGTCCACCCACCTTTTTCAGGTTGTTATTAAAATTGTTTTGACTGCCCTTTAGTTGGTCAAGCATCTTTCAAATCCATCCCCCTATATCAGCCACATGTAAAAATTATGAAAGATATTTGCCCTGGAATATTTTAAAGGCAGGGCCTTTTACATTCCTTTTACATTCCATATATCAGCCGTTGTGAACTTGCAGTTTTCCCTGCTTGCATTGCTCAGTATCACAGAAAAAAGATGTTTGCAGTCAACACGATTTGATGAAATTCCTAATTGTTGATTTTTTATTCACTTACAGATTCAGAAATTATGTGATAGAGTAGCATCCTCCACCTTACTTGATGATCGTAGGGATGCTGTGCGTGCACTTAAATCTCTTTCAAAGGTAGATATGTTTTGTCCCTTTTATAGTGATTGCACTATACAGTATATTGCTTTTATTTAAATGAAAATTGTATTAACATTGGTGATGTCTGTCCTTGAATTTGTCAGAAATACCGCTTGGAAGTAGGGATTCAAGCTATGCCTCATCTTATCCACGTTCTTCAGACAGATCGGTAAGCTTCTTAAGAAACGTTTAAAAAGTGTTGAGATATTTGCTGTTCATACAGTTATTACCCTTGCTATGCACTGCAAATTGCAGTTGAATTCAATAATATTATATATAATTGCATTATTTCTTAAAAAGAGACCAATGTATCAATAACTGTCAAAAAGGTACCCTTTTTTGGAAACTACAGAATGGTAATCACATTTTCAGTGATTCCAAACAATTTAAGAAATTATCAGTGTTGTTAACAGACTTGTTTCTGTAGGAAACAATTGCCAGGAAAACAGAAATATTTCCCAGCAGACAGGGTCCTAACCTCCTGTATTCTGGGTTTAGCTCCTCCTATTCGCTCCTGTAGGCAGGAACAAGACTGAATACAGGATGCTAGGACCCTCGTCTGCTGGAAATGAACATATCACAGGTAAGTACCAACATTCGTTTTTCAAAATGTGTCATATACCTATTTTTCTGTCTTTAAACTAAGAGTCCTGGTTTGATACTATGACTTGCACTGTAGTTGCTACTAATGATATAAATATGAATATTCATCATAATGAAGAGACGTTTAAAATAAGTTGACATTGATTTTCATTCATAAGAAATTGTATTTGTTTTCACAGTTCAGATTCTGAAATAATTGGCTATGCTTTGGATACCCTTTACAATATCATCTCTAATGATTTGGAAGAGGAAGAACAAGGTATGCACTTGATATTTGAATAATATGATCTCCTTAAAATCTAGGTTTAGTTTGGTTTAATTATCTGGCTATTGGTAGAATATATTTTAAAAAAACAGTGCACAACTATGGTTTTCTGTTCTGCATGCAAAGCTACATAAACCTTAAACCATTCACTCTCACCTACTTTCTCTTCTTCTGTTAACTGATGATGAGGAGATCAGAACCATCTGCTTTTTATTTTAAACTAATGAGAACTTCCTATTGTGTCTGAACTCAGGGAATGATGATCAGTTAACTGGTGGTCCAAAAAACCCCAAGATCTTATATAATACCCAGTTTAATCTTACCTTGGTTAAATTGCTTGCAGATCTCTGCATGTAGATATAACAGGGAACTCTGGCTAGTTTAAAATTAAAGTCAGTGCTTCTGATCTTGTTGCAGCTTCACCAGAGGAGAAGACAGGAGGTGGGAGTGTGTGAGCACAGTGTTCACAATCTTTATGTAACTATCACATTTCTAAACAAATTGAGTAGTTGGTTAAAACATGGTAAAAACTAATTTTTAAACTGTGGGTGAGTGCATGCCTTCAAGTCACCTGTTGGCTTATGGTGAGTCCATGAATTGCACAGAGTTTTCTTAGGCGAGGGATACTCAGAGGTGGTTTGTCATTGCCTTTCTCTGAAACAACCTTCAGCACTAAACTGCTACAGGATTTTTTTGTTATTCTAATAGAAAACTACCTTATGTACTGATACAGTATTTCAGGTATTCCATGTCTCTTTCATACTACATAGTTTTAGAGCATTATGATTCTACCTTAACTGGCATGGCAACATTAGACAGAAACCTAGGATCTGTAATTTGGTGAGATACTATAACTTTCTGAGATGTAATTTTATACACTTCATGAAACTGTAAACCTAGGGTTTCATAGAATGGAGCCATGGTAGTTAAAGTGGTATCAAAGTATTATAATTGTGTAGTGTGAAAACATCCTAACCCTTACTTTGCTTCAACTATCTGCCATAGATACACCTCCACATCAAACAAAACCGTTTTAGGAGATTAATCATATGATATCAACCAAGGGTGAGACAATGTATTAAAAGTATGTCTCATTCTTGTGTTACCAAGATCAAGGTATTACGGTAATTCTTATTTCTCAAATGCTTAGCCTCTAATATATTATAAATAAGAGACAAAAGCAGAATGATACACACATGGCTTTAATCAATGTTTTCTCTTTGACATATGAATAATGAGCCCTACAGATCTTTTCATAATAATGTTTTTGTGTTTCAAATGGTGGCTTTTTCTATGAATGGGAGATATATATTTGGCTGTGGTGAGAGTGGGAAAAGAAGAGTAAGAAAGTGGCTTGTGCTGCTTCTTCCCATATTTTGTGCAGTTCTTTGGATTGTAGTAATATATGATTGAATCCAAAATAGCCATCTGCCCCCTTATACACTATCACATCTTATCATCAGAGTGCTTCAAAACACTAGGGCAACATCTCCATCCTTGATTCAAATGAAGTGCTAGGTTCAGATTTAATCATAATTAGAATAGAAGCACTGAAACCAGTGAGTCTAAATTGGTTATGACTACAGACCCATGTATGGGGCTGCTCTAACTATTACTAAATTGGTATCCAGGCCCCAGATGTACTATACATTGACATTGATCCTGGTCATATGATGGAGTAGTGCAGTTTTGGAGTTCAGGCCTCCAGAATATTCATCTGGGAGGCTGAGCTTTTGAGAGTGCACTATTAGATCTTGCAGTATATGCTGGGTAACCCTGGGTTTCATTTCAGCTCTTGTGAGAACACCTTGGGGCCTGAACAGACAGACCAAAATAAAGCTGCTTCGTGGCACTTTGGAGGTATGCTGTTCAAATGATGCATGCATCCTAAGAAGCTGGAAGCCACGCCAAAGCCATGCTCCAGTCCTAAAGAATAGAGCACAGCTTTGGCACAGCTTCTGGCCTCTTAAGATGTGTGTGTCATTTAAACAGCATACCTTCACAGTGACCCAAAACAACTTTATTTTGGCCTGTCTGTGCAGGCTCCTTGGGGATCTTTCATTATCTTCACTGTGATAAGTTTATCTCAGTTTTTAAAAGAGCTTTTCGATTAGTTGGAGAATCAGTTGCTGGGGGACAGCTCAAAAGCAGAGCAACCCATTTATGATACCGTAACGCCCAGTACATTTTATTTGCAGTCAAGATAGAAATGTACAAAAATATTTCATCAAATTTTGGGTTTTGTTAAATAAAAAACATAAAAACATAATTGAGATTAATGCAGCTTCTGGCTAGCATGTTTAAAATAATATTTGTTGCATTTTATGGATAGGAAGTATTCAGATAAACAGAAATTGCTTGCGTGCGTATGGGATGTTGGTTGCAGTACTGACTCCTAAGGAATTTTGCTGGTTATGGTCCAAAACACTCTGCAGAAATAATCTCGTTTGAGATTGCTTTAATTGCCCTGGCTCAATGCTAGGGAATTCTGAGAACTGTAGTTTTGTGAGCCATTGAGTCTTCTCTGTCAGGGAGTTCTGGTGCCACAGTAAATTACAATTCCCAGGATTCCCTAGCACTGAGCCAATGCAGTTAAAGCGGTCTCAAACTGGATTAATTTTGCAGTGTGTTTTGCACCTACCTTTTTATAAATCACATAATGATAGGTAGTCCTTGAAAATTTTTGTTCAGGCAACAGCCTCAGTGCAATGCAGACTAGGACAGGTAGATGATATTGTTCTATTAATTTTGGACGAAGAGAATCACTTATTAAGTAGTCAAAGTTGGAAGTAAGCATAGTGGGGGAGTGGAATAAATAGCTGCCAGAACGCCTTATGTAATAGATATGAGACAAAAGGAGGAGGGCATAGGAAAATACACAAATTCAAGTGCATAATAGTTATATAATAATAGTCAGGTTAGAATGGCAACTGATAGAAACAATCCAAGAAGGAAAGAGGTAAGCTGTGGTTGGTTCCAGCCTGGCTAATAATGGAGATGGTCATACTGATTGTCCTGGTGCCTGATTCTTTTGAATAGTTTTGATGATGATCATCTAAACTATTGGCATTCCATAGGTTCTCTGGGGTAAAGAAGCCTGATTTAAAGTGCTACCACGCCCCCAATTTTGAGTAGCATGGTTCCAGATTCAAGATAGACTTTGGAGGAGCTGAAGAAAAGAGGCACTCCTCTGGCTTCATGTTTAGTTTAGTTTAGAAACTGTTTAGTTGGAGGTCGGGATTTAAGGGAAGCCACAGTAAGCAAGTTGTGGGGTCTTTCATGGTTTGCGGGGGGTCTACATAGCATGTATATAGCAATACATAATCAGTAGTATCAGAGCTACGCTAATCAAGTAACCACTGCAATATTGATCTGGAATTCTTCCTTTTGACTCAATTTTGTAACTGTTATTTTGTGCTGTACTAAATGAAAAACTGCTTCAACTTGAATCTTTCTTTCTTCTTCTCTGCCTTTACAGATGATTCTGAAGGTAAAAAGGATCTAAATGTATATTAGCATGGTGTGTCTTAGTCATAGTTTGAAGCGTTAATGACTCACAACACAGTCGTTTTTAAAAAGGATATTGCACTGCAAGTAATACTTTAAAGAGTTGTACCCTTTTTCATACTCCCACATTTAAAATCTTTTGATCCTCTTTACGTCAACTGTGTAATAAAGTAGTATTGTTAGATATGATAGCTTGTGGTGTCAGGTACTGAACTAAAATACCTGAAATACATTACCATTTGTTACTAAAAGTGCTGGATTAATATGAAGAGGGTGAGATGAACAGAGTTCAGAAATATTCGTTTATATCCTGCCTTTTCCTCAGCCCTGGGAGTCTTGGCAGCACACACAGTTAAAACAGGTAGATATAATTGGGGAAGTGTTTTTACAGAAGCAAACTAAAGTTCAAAATTGCTTCATTTGCAGTGTCCTTTTTAAATACTGCTGTGTACATAAGCATGCTTTATTTAACATACTTCATAGAATTTAACAGTACTTACCACTCCAAGATTCATTTAGAATAATGTAGCACACTATCAAACAGCTAACCTCCCTAAAATGTTTTGGTACAGTATTGTAGTAATGACTTCAGATACATTATAACCCTAGTTCATAGCATGCTCAAACTGTCACGCTTCCTTACTGTTACTCTTTTATGTTATCATTGTGTATAGATTCGTTATTCAAAAATTCCTGGATTTCCTCTTATTCTTAAACTTATTCTAACATTTTAAAAGGATAATGAATGCAATTGTCCACATCTTGATAAGAGAATCGAGACACTTGATTGTTTTAATGACAGCTTTGATTATTAGTGTTTCGAGGATTGGAAAAATAATAATTACTCCTTTTTAATGAAATGCAATTAATTTAATGACACCTGATTTAATGAAAAGTATTTTAAAAGCAACTTTAAATGTTTTTCAAACTCGTGTCCAGAGGGACTAAAGTGCAAAGTTGCTTGTGAGTATTATAGCCTTATAAGGACTTGTGTTATAGGCATTAAAGAGTGTTACAGCATCCAGCACAGAAAAAATATAACCCAATTATGTGGAATAGGAGCCAAAGTGGTGGTGTAGGAAAATAGCAGCAAGCGAAAATGCTTATGGTTCTTCCTGATACTTGCACACCTTGGCAGATCCAAATGAGGAGTGAAGTCAGCCTAACAGGTCTCAAAGATAACTCGCAAAGGGCAAATCAAGACCAGAAGTCAGTACTAGCTAGTTAGAAACCAAAAGGGAGAGATGCTGTTTTCTAAATCGTGGGAGACCTAGCTCTTTCCCCCCTCCCAATTTTAAATACTTGTATTTGATTTTAAAACCTAACAAATAACAAAAATTAAATAAAATGAGAGAGCAAAGCACAGTCAGATAAAAGAACCAAGCAAAAATATATCAACAACAAAACTGGACAGAAAATAACCAACAAGAGAACTGAGAAAAGGAATATGTTAAGGGAAAATAGAGGATAGCCTAGGGAAGTAAGTGTATAATTTATATGTATAATTAGATGTGTATAATTTACAAGAAGAAACAAGAAAGATATACTGCAGACTTATTTTTTTTGGTGTGCTGTTACCCTGGTGGGAAGGGGCAAATAAGTTGGACCCAATGGAACTGGTCCTCATGAAACCCATGTATGAATTATGGTCCATATTATTTGGGAAATTTATACTGTATTAGTCTTCTATGAATGTAACACAACCTTGTAAATGAGTCTGAAGAAATTACAAGCCTGCTGAAGGTTTGCACAGAATGGACTCAGAGCTCTGTCATATTTCAGCAGCTCACTATATTTCTGTGCTTGCACAGAGTACAGGAATGCCTTCCATGATGGCAATCCTATTTGTTTTATGTTGACTGAAGAGTAGGGATGGGATACTTCATGCTGCTTCTGCCACAATCCAGTCCTAAGGACTAGAGCGCAGCTTCTTGACTCTTAGGCCTGTTACAGACTGCCAAAATAAAGCTGCTGCGGGTCTCTTTGGAGGTATGCTGTTTAAATGATCCATGCATCCTAAGAATCCAGAAGCTGCACCAAAGCTGCACTCCAGTGCTTAGGAATGGAGTGTGGCTTTGGCGCGACCTCCAGACTCTTAGGACCCATGCATCATTTAAATAGCATACCTCCAA
>NC_056527.1:78765977-78774839 GCF_019175285.1 Sceloporus undulatus | reverse complement strand
ACCAGGCAAAGGGGTCGCGGACCGGGGTATGTTAGGTAAGTATTTTGTATGATGTATGCTGTATACAGTGGCGACTTTACAACATAACACAGATATCCCCTAGTGAAATATAATGTATCCTCCTATTGAGACATGGCTATTACAACTGCAAAATAAGCTGCTTCGGGTCTTTTGGAGGGTCTTTTTAAATGCTGCAGCATCAAAGAATCTGGAAGCTGCGCCAAAGCTGCACTCCAGGCTTAGAAATGGAGTGTGGCTTTGGCGCAACCTTCGGACTCATAGGACCCATGCATCATTTAAACAGCATAGCTCCAAAAGACCCGAAGCAGCTTTATTTTGGCAGTCTGTAACAGCCATTGCAACTTTTTTAACCTTCCTTACTGTGTTGTGCCTTTATTCTTCTTTTTGTCATCAAAGGTGAAAACTAGTGTAGAGCAGTGGTTTCTAACCTTCCTAATTCCGCGACCCTTTAAGACAGTTCCTCAGTGTGTGGTGACCCCCAACCTTAAAATTATTCATTGCTACATGCAAATATGTGTTTTCCGATGGTCTTAGGTGACCCCCATGTAAGGTTCTCGATCCCCAAAGGGGTCCCGACCCACAGTTGGAACCACTGGTTAGAGGCATTCAGACTTTAGGGAAAGACAGGAGAGACCCCTATTTCATCTAGTTATGCTTCTCTGTAGCAGCCTACTCCTTTGCATATTTATGCAGAAAAAGAAACGCTGAATTCAAAGGTAATGTATATATGGATCCTCTGACCAACAGGCCAGTCCTCTGACTGCCAAGGCCCCACACGAGAGCTCATCCTTCAGGAAAGGAGAGGGACTGCAGAAGAAGCTTCTGCACTTGCTGCCCGATCAAATGAACAGTGCAAGTGCTTAGGAGGTCATGTGGAAATAAGTGTTAAACGCTTATGATGGCAGAAGAGGTGAGATACCTGTGAAAACCGTTTGAAAGAGCTGGAATTACTAATTGAATATATGCTTTATCTTTCTGATCTTTGTTTGGTCTAAAATATGAAGAATGTGCAAGTGTTCATTGTGTGAGTGGATGGGTCCACCACCTTTTTCAGTGTTTTAAAATTGTTTTCGACTGCCCTTTAGTTGTCAAGCATCTTTCAAATCCATCCCCCTATATCAGCCACATGTAAAAATTATGAAAGATATTGCCTGGAATATTTAAAGGCAGGGCCTTTACATTCCTTTTACATTCCAATATCAGCCGTTTGAACTTGCAGTTTTCCCTGCTTGCATTGCCAGTATCACAGAAAAAAGATGTTTGCAGTCAACACGATTTGATGAAATTCCTAATTGTTGTTTTTTTATTCACTTACAGATTCAGAAATTATGTGATAGAGTAGCACCTCCACCTTACTTGATGATCGTAGGGATGCTGTGCGTGCACTTAAATCTCTTTCGAAGGTAGATAGTTTGTCCCTTTATAGTGATTGCACTATACAGATATTGCTTTTATTAAATGAAATTGTATTAACATGGTGTGATGTCTGTCCTTGAATTGTCAGAAATACCGCTTGGAAGTAGGAATTCAAGCATGCCTCATCTTACCACGTTCTTCAGACAGATCGGTAAGCTTCTTAAGAAACGTTTTAAAAATGTTGAGATATTTCTGTTCATACAGTATTACCCTTGCTATGCACTGCAAATTGCAGTTGAATTCAATAATATATTATATATTGCATTATTTCTTAAAAGAGACCAAGGTATCAATAACTGTCAAAAAGGTACCCTTTTTTGGAAACTACAGAATGGTAATCAAATTTTCAGTGATTCCAAACATTTTCAGAAATTATCAGTGTTTAAAAGACTGTTTTGTAGGAAACAATTGCCAGGAAAACAGAAAATTTCCCAGCAGACAGGGTCCTAACCCCTGTATTCTGGTTTAGCTCCCCTATTCGCTCCTGTAGGCAGGAAACAGACTGAACAGGATGCTAGGACCCTCGTCGCTGGAAATGAACATATCACAGGTAAGTACCAACATTCGTTTTTCAAAATGTGTCATAACCTATTTTTCTTCTTAAACTAAGAGTCCTGGTTTGATACTATGACTTGCACTGATTGCTACTAATGATATAAATATGAATATTCATCATAATGAAGAGACGTTTAAAATAAGTTGACATTGATTTTCATTCATAAGAAATTGTATTTGTTTCACATTCAGATTCTGAAATAATTGGCTATGCTTTGGATACCCTTTACAATATCATCTCTAATGATTGAAAGAGGAAGAACAAGGTATGCACTTGATATTTGAATAATATGATCTCCTTAAATCTAGGTTTAGTTTGGTTTAATTATCTGGCTATGGTAAAATATATTTTAAAAAACAGTGCACAACATGGTTTTCTGTTCTGCATGCAAACTACATAAAACCTTAAACCATTCACTCTCACCTACTTCTCTTCTTCTGTTAACTGATGATGAGAGAATCAGAACCATCTGCTTTTTTATTTTAAACTAATGAGAACTTCCATTGTGTCTGAACCAGGGAATGATGACAGTTAACTGGTGGTCCAAAAAACCCCAAGTCTTATATAATACCCAGTTTAATCTTACCTTGGTTAAATTGCTTGCAGATCTCTGCATGTAGATATAACGGGAACTCTGGCTAGTTAAAAATAAAGTCAGTGCTTCTGATCTTGTGGTGCAGCTTCACACAGAGGAGAAGACAGGAGGTGGGAGTGTGTGAACACAGTGTTCACAATCTTTATGAACTATCACATTTCTAAACAAATGAGTAGTTGGTTAAAACATGGAAAAACAATTTTTAAACTGTGGGTGAGTGCATGCCTTCAAGTCACCTGTTGGCTTATGGTGAGTCAATGAATTGCACAGAGTTTCTTAGGCGAGGGATACCAGAGGTGGTTTGTCATTGCCTTTCTCTGAAACAACCTTCAGCACTAAACTGCTACAGGATTTTTTGTTATTCTAATAGAAAACACCTTATGTACTGATACAGTATTCAGGTATTCCATGTCTCTTTCAACTACATAGTTTAGAGCAATATATTCTACCTTAACTGGCATGGCAACATTAGACAGAAACCTAGGATCTGTAATTTGGTGAGATACTATAACTTTCTGAGATGTAATTTTATACACTTCATGAAACTGTAAACCTAGGTTTCATAGAATGGAGCCATGGTAGTTAAAGTGGTATCAAAGTATTATAATTGTGTAGTTGTGAAAACATCCTAACCCTTACTTTTGCTCAACTATCTGCCAAGATACACCTCCACATCAAACAAAACCGTTTTAGGAGATTAATCATAGAATCAAACCAAGGGTGAGACAATGTATTAAAAGTAGGTCTCATTTGTGTTACCAAGATCAAGGTATTACGGTAATTCTTATTCTCAAATGCTTAGCCTCTAATATATTAAATAAGAGACAAAAGCAAAGAACACACATGGCTTTAATCAATGTTTTCTCTTTGACATATGAATAATGAGCCCTACAGATCTTTTCATAATAATGTTTTTGTGTTTCAAATGGTGGCTTTTTTCTAAATGGGAGATATATATTTGCTGTGGTGAGAGTGGGAAAGAAGAGTAAGAAAGTGGCTTGTGCTGCTTCTTCCCCATATTTTGTGCAGTTCTTTGGATTGTAGTAATATATGATTGAATCCAAAATACAATCTGCCCCCTTATACACTATCACATCTTATCATCAGATGCTTCAAAACACTAGGGCAACATCTCCATCCTTGATTCAAATGAAGTGCTAGGTTCAGATTTAATCAAATTAGAATAGACATGAAACCAGTGAGTCTAAATTGGTTATGACTACAGACCCATGTATGGGGCTACTCAATTATTACTAAATTGGTATCCAGCGCCCCAGATGTACTATACATTGACATTGATCCTGGTCATATGATGGAGTAGTGCATTTTGGAGTTCAGGCCTCCAGAATATTCATCTGGGAGGCTGAGCTTTTGAGAGGTGCACTATTAGACTTGCAGTATATGCTGGGTAACCCTGGGTTTTATTTCAGCTCTTGTGAGAACACCTTGGGGCCTGAACAGACAGACCAAAATAAAGCTGCTTCGTGGCACTTTGGAGGTATGCTGTTCAAATGATGCATGCATCCTAAGAAGCTGGAAGCCACGCCAAAGCCATGTCCAGTCCAAAGAATAGAGCACAGCTTTGACACAGCTTCTGGCCTCTTAAGATGTGTGTGTCATAACAGCATACCTTCACAGTGACCCAAAACACTTATTTGGCCTGTCGGTGCAGGCTCCTTGGGGATCTTTCATTTATCTTCACTGTGATAAGTTTATCTCAGTTTTTAAAAGAGCTTTCGATTAGTTGGAGAATCAAGTTGCTGGGGGACAGCTCAAAACAGAGCAACCCATTTATGATACCGTAACGCCCAGTACATTTTATTGCAGTCAAGATAGAAATGTACAAAATATTTCATCAAATTTTGGTTTTGTTAAATAAAAAAACATAAAAACATAATTGAAGATTAATGCAGCTTCTGGCTAGCATGTTTAAAATAAATTTGTTGCATTTATGGATAGGAAGTATTCAGATAAACAGAAATGGCTTGCGTGCGTATGGGATTTGGTTGCAGTACTGACTCCTAAGGAATTTTGCTGGTTATGGTCCAAAACACTCTGCAGAAATAACTCGTTTGAGATTGCTTTAATTGCCCTGGCTCAATGCTAGGAATTCTGAGAACGGTATTTGTGAGCATGATCTTCTCTGTCAGGGAGTTCTGGTGCCACAGTAAATTAACAATTCCCAGGATCCCTAGCACGGAGCCAATGCAGTTAAAGCGGTCTCAATCTAGATTAATTTGCAGTGTGCTTGCACCTACTTTTTAAAATCACATAATGATAGGAGTCCTGAAAATTTTTGTTCAGCAACAGCCTCAGTGCAATGCATAGGACAGGTAAGATGAATTGTTATAATTTTGGACGAAGAGAACACTTATTAAGTAGTCAAAGTTGGAAGTAAGCATAGGGGGGAGTGGAATAAATAGCTGCCAGAACGCCTTATGTAATAGATATGAGACAAAAGAGGAGGGCAAGGAAAATACACAAATTCAAGTGCATAATAGTTATATAATAATAGTCAGTTGAATGGCAACTGATAGAAAAATCCAAGAAGGAAAGAGGTAGCTGTGGTTGGTTCCAGCCCTGGCTAAAATGGAGATGGTCATACGATTGTCCTGGTGCCTGATCTTTTGAATAGTTTTGATGATGATCATCTAAACTATTGGCATTCCATAGGTTCTCTGGGGTAAAGAAGCCTGATTTAAAGTGCTACCACCCCAATTTGAGTAGCATGGTTCCAGATTCAAGATAGACTTTGGAGGAGCTGAAGAAAAGAGGCACTCCTCTGGCTTCATGTTTAGTTTAGTTTAGAACTGTTTAGTTGGAGGTCGGGATTTAAGGGAAGCCACAGTAAGCTGTGGGGTCTTTCATGGTTTGTGGGGGGTCTACATAGCATGTAATAGCAATAATAATCAGTAGTATCAGAGCTACACTAATCAAGTAACCACTGCAATTATTGATCTGGAATTCTTCCTTTGACTCAATTTTGTAACTGTTATTGCTGACTAATGAAAAACTGCTTCAACTGAATCTTCTTTCTCTTCTTCTCTCTGCCTTTACAGATGATTCTGAAGGTAAAAAGGATCTAAATGTATATTAGCATGGTGTGTTCTAGTCATGGTTTGAAGCGTTAATGACTCACAACACAGTCGTTTTTAAAAAGGATATTGCACTGCAAGTAATACTTTAAAGGTTGTACCCTTTTCATACTCCCACATTTAAAATGTTTAGATCCTCTTTACGTCAGGAACTGTGTAATAAAGTAGTATTTGAGATATATAGCTTGTGGTGTCAGGTACTGAACTAAAATACCTGAAATACATTACCATTTGTTACTAAAAGTGCTGGATAATATGAAGAGGTGAGATGAACAGAGTTCAGAAATATTGGTTTAATCCTGCCTTTTCTTCAGCCCTGGGACTCAGGCAGCACAACATTAAAACAGGTAGATATAATTGGCGAAGTGTTTTTACAGAAGCAAACTAAAGTTCAAAATTGCTTAATTTGCAGTGCCCTTTTTAAATACTGCGTGTACATAAGCATGCTTTATTTAACATACTTCATAGAATTTAACAGTATTACACTCTACCAGAGATTCATTTAGAATAATGTACGCACACTTCAAACAGCTAACCTCACCTAAAATGTTTTGGTACAGTATTGAAGTAATGACTTCAGATACATTATAACCCTAGTTCATAGCATGCTCAAACTGTCAGCGTCCTTACTGTTACTCTTTTAGTTATCAGTGGTATAGATCGTTATTCAAAAATTCCTGGATTCCCTTATTCTTAACTTATTCTAACATTTTAAAAGGATAATGAATGCAATTGTCCACATCCGATAGAGAATTGAGGCACTTGATTGTTTTAAGGACAGCTTGATTATAGTGTTTTGAGGATTGGAAAAATAATAATTACTCCTTTTAATGAAATGCAATTGATTTAATGACACTTGATTTAATGAAAAGCATTTTAAAAGCAACTTTAAATGTTTTTCAAACTCGTGTCCAGAGGGACTAAAGTGCAAAGTTGCTTGTGAGATTAAGCCTTATAAGGACTTGGGTCATAGGCATTAAAGAGTGTTACAGCATCCAGCACAGAAAAAATATAACCCGATTATGTGGAATAGGAGCCAAAGTGGTGGTGTAGAAAATAGCAGCAAGCGAAAATGCTTATGGTTCTTCCTGATACTTGCACACCTTGGTAGATCCAAATAGGAGTGAAGTAAGCCTAACAGGTCTCAAAGATAACTGCAAAGGGCAAATCAAGACCAGAAGTCAGTACTAGCTAGTTAGAAACCAAAAGGGAGAGATGCTGTTTTCTAAATCGTGGGAGACCTAGCTCTTTCCCCCCTCCAATTTTAAATATTTGTGATTTTATAACCTAACAAATAACAAAATTAAATAAAATGAGAGAGCAAAGCACAGTCAATAAAAGAACCAAGCAAAAATATATCAACAACAAAACTGGACAGAAAATAACCAACAAGAGAACTGAGAAAAGGAATATGTTAAGGGAAAATAGAGGATAGCCTAGGGAAGTAAGTGTATAATTTATATGTATATTAGATGTGTATAATTTACAAAAGAAACAAGAAAGATATACTGCAGACTTATTTTTTTTGGTGTGCTGTTACCCTGGTGGGAAGGGGCAAATAAGTTGGACCCAATGGAACTGGTCCTCATGAAACCCATGTATGAATTATGGTCCATATATTTGGGAAATTTATATTAGTCTTCTATGAATGTAACACAACCTTGTAAATGAGTCTGAAGAAATTACAAGCCTGCTGAAGGTTTGCACAGAATGGACTCAGAGCTCTGTCAATTTCAGCAGCTCATATATTTCGGGGCTTGCACAGAGTACAGGAATGCCTTCCATGATGGCAATCCTATTTGTTTTATGTTGACTGAAGAGTAGGGATGGGATACTTCATGCTGCTTCTGCCACAATCCAGTCCTAAGGACAGAGCGCAGCTTCTTGACTCTTAGGCTTTACAGACTGCCCTGCCAAAATAAAGCTGCTGCGGGTCTCTTTGGAGGTATGCTGTTTAAATGATCCATGCATCCTAAGAATCCAGAAGCTGCACCAAAGCTGCACTCCAGTGCTTAGGAATGGAGTGTGGCTTTGGCGCGACCTCCAGACTCTTAGGACCCATGCATCATTTAAATAGCATACCTCCAAAGAGACCTGAAGTAGCTTTATTTTGGCAGTCTGTAACAGGTCTTAGTATACATGCTTCATTGAAACAGCATGCTTCCAAAGTGACCCAAAGCATCTTTATTTTGGCCTGTCTGTATCGGGCCATAGTCTGTCTGTAATCCTTGCAGCATATACTTGTCTGAATTCAACACTGATGTAACTGTGGAATTTATATGGTTTGAGTTCAGATCTTTCCATTGCATATTGAATTTCATATTGGGGTTGTTTCCCTTTTGAGGCTAAGCAAGTAGTGGACATAAAGGAGCAAAGACATGTCAAGGAGATGGCATTGTTTGTTAAATCTTGGGGCTTAGTTTTGAAATACTTTACCACTGAGGAACTTGCTAAATGCAGTAGGTGGAGATAGGTGAGCAAATAGAAGGTGAGCAAATAGAGGTATACATTTTGATCCTGCCCCATACATTCCAAGCCTTCCTCCACCCTGAGCTCTCTATCTGCCTGTATTAAACTGGGAGATCTAAGGGCTGCTCTGCTTGGATATGACTCGACTTTACATAACTGGGGACTGGGAGCATTCTACTCAGTCAAGTGAACATGACTAGAGTTCTCCTTCAAACCCTGCTGCTTAATTGGGGGCTGAGGAGGCAGTTTCAATGTGTACAGTCCATCCCTCTAGCTGCTTGCAGTTCTCTTTTGTTCAAGTAAACACCTAAGTACGGTTTATGTGTGGGCAGGCAGTGTAATCGGTATTGCAGAGAATTGTCGGCAACAGATTTCTGTGGTAAATTTGGTATTCATGTTAGTTTAGCATATTTTCCTTACTACGTTTGTTAAGAGTGACAAGGAAAACATAAGTGTTTTAAGACTCTCTGCTGTAAGCATATCAAGAGTTTGCTGCTTTCTAGGGTGAGTGTGTCATAATTTTCTGGTAACCATTTGATAATTGAACATTGTATCTGTTCACCAGACTTTGACAAATTTTCTCCACAATCTGTGATAGTAGTGGCACCCTCTCAGTGATGAACAGCAAGCAATTCAGGGCTGGGTATCTCCTCCACTCTACTGCTCTTCTTTGCTTTAGATCAGGGAAGATAAGAAAGGAAGATTGAATG
>NC_056527.1:78747759-78765967 GCF_019175285.1 Sceloporus undulatus | reverse complement strand
CAGGTGTTTGAAGATAGGAAATAGGTTGGGGAGGATTAGGTGATACAAAAGTGACTCCGCGTAACCACTCTTCCATGAAAAACCCATGGGAGCTTGCCAAGCAGCCATGGCACAAAGAGACAGGAGACAGGGACACTGCAATAGGTTTTCTCACTTTCAAGTATTATGGTGGAGGTGGGCTTCTCTGTGATGGTCACAGAGACCCAGTCCCTTTGATGCCAGCTAAATGACTGTGTGTAGTCTCAGCACTACAGTTCTTATTACCAGGGCCAGCCTTACATTAGATGATGTGAAGTTACTGAGTCAGGCAGAAAATAATGATAAGTAACAGCAGGGAGTTTGAAGAGGGAACTGTGCACTGTGTAGGCTGCTCTGTGCTCCCTAGATTAGCCTGCTGCTTTCAGTTACAGTGGAGGATGCTGTCTTATTGAAAGAGTTGAAGCTGGATCTGTCAGTTTAGTTAGCTTATATCCAGTGAATGCAAGTCGGCACTTGTTCTTTGCATCACAGAGCAAGATGTCTTTTCCGGTTATCTTGGAGCCTCTGGTTATTTTTCAAGCCATGGTGCTTCCTCTAGTCATGTGGTTGTCAATGTTTGTCAAAGTGCCGGGGGTTGAGGTGAGGTGGGACTTCTGGGGGGGCAGGATGTCCGTCTTACAGGGCAGGACTTCTAGGGGCAGGACTTCCCTGGAGATAGCTGAAGGCCCAGAAGGGCGGAGAAAGAAGAGGAACAGGTGCTCACCTGTTCCTCCTCTTCCCCACCCTCCTGGGCCTTTAGCTGTCTCCGGAGAGGCAGCTAACAGCACTGGAGGGTGGGAGGAAGAGAAGGAACATGCATGCACCTGTTGGTACTCTTCCCCCATGCTCCTGTCTTTCTGCATACCTCTGGCTTCGTATGCCAGAGAGGGCACGCGTATCATAGGTTCACCACCATGGGGCTAGTGGATTGTGATCTGGCTCCTGAGTCAAGGTGTGTATTTGACTCTAAACATAGTAATAAGTGAGTTTGTACTTACTGCCTGGTGTATTGTCTGTTCTCACCCAGTCCTGGAAAAAATCTATTAACTTTTTACTATCTTTGCACTAGACATGAAAGAATCCTCCCTAAAGGATCTTGTGCGTATGTGGGGGGTTGTCAGAATGATCAGCTTAACATCAATGGGAGAGATTTAGGTCCCCTTCCTGTTAAGCATTATGACTGTTACTCAGAACTTGGAAATGTTCTGAAAATGAACAATCTTTCTTCTTATTCACTGTCAGCATTACTCTTAAAGGTTGGGAAGTCTGTTCATGATAAATAAGAGATAGAAATGTATTAGGGTTGAAAGCCCAGTCACCATTTCTACACTGCCATCACTCATAAATGATCACATTCCAATCACTACAACATTCATAGTCAACAGATAACAGACAGGAAGAATACCACATCCTCAGATCCTCAGTCAGATACTGGACATCTCAAGTCTGGCTATTGAAATTATCACATCAACTCAGTTGGCTCCATTCACATTTCTGTCACTTCTGTAGCTTCCAGGTATCTTTACCAATTATTATTCAAGATGCTTCTACTGTAATCTACATTTTGGTAAAATAATTTCAAAACTTGTGTGGAAAGGTAAGCTAGAAAAACATTTAATAATTATCACTATCTCTGTGGCAGGCTCTGAATGTCATTTCAGCATTTTCAACAAGTGTCTGTTGGCTTTAGTAACTGATGTCATCAAATCTCTGAGCTCTACATTAAATTTGCTTTGATTACAGTTGTGTGGTTTACGACAACTAATGCATATATATGAAGTTTATATTCAGTTGTCTGATAACATTTGCTGCATGTAGTCTTTGGTAGATGCTCTGAAACTGTTTGAAACTGCTCTCTAATTTTTAATATTACAGAAGAAAATTCACAAAAGCAGGTGGAAGATCTTGGAAGTCAATTTACAGAAATTTTCATTAAGCAGAATGATAATGTCACTCTTCTGTTGTCATATTTAGAGGTGAGTATTGCTCTACAGCTACAGAGTAAGCTTTAATTTGTTTAATATTGCCATGAACAAGGATATACTAATTTTAAAACTACTTTGTGCAGATAGAGGAGTTTATTTTAGAGGTTACTGATGGATATACATTAGACTGAATCATTCTTTCAAGTGTCCACCATGTCTGTAGCAATCATAGGATTCCCAAGCATATATCTCTCTGATGTTTAAACTGGGATGGGAAATTTTGCAGTGGAAGTCTACAGTCAGGCAGGTCAGTTTTTAAACATATATTTTTGGTCAGTGTTTTTGTACAGAACAAGGCTTGGGAAAATGTTGCTGAAAAAGAGTTGCAAAGGAAAAGTGGAAACTCCCCCTTCCACTTTTGGATTGCCACTATTCCTGTGCAAATCCTTACATATAGGATATCAAAGAGTACAGAGATATGTCTCTGTGTCTATACATCAGTGATTTAAAAAAAAAAAACAACAACACGCAAATACATTACATACTGTGACGTCAAAAGCTTTCACGGCCAACCTCCATAGTTTCTTGTGGGTTTTTTAGGCTATGCAGCAGAGTTTATTCTGATGTTTCACCAGCATCTGTGGCTGGCACCTTCAGTGTCAGAGCTGTGAACCAAGATGTACTTGGTGTAAATTAAGTTTGCCACAAAGACATTAAGTGGATTTAACAAGCACATTTATTTTATCATATCCTTTGTTTTCATCCCCACCCCACATCTGCAACATGGGAATATTGACTGACCTTAGTAAGATAGTGGTAAGAATGAGTGAGAATGTTTATGAAGTACAGTATTATACAAGTACTAGTAATATGATCCTTATATTATTATTTTTACAAGAATGCAAGCATTCTACAGTAGAAGCAGAATGTACCATTTTGTTATTGAGTAATGCCATGCATGTTACTGTGGCTTTAAGGAAGAATAGGGAGACTTCACACTTGTAGGATCCTCCTATTTTTACTAGTGCTTTGAGGTTTCACTCTAGAAGAAACTGCAGAATACTGACTCAAGCAAATGTGCGTATGCTGAGGATTAAAAAATAAAATGCATTTAAGCTAATGATGGGGAAGAATTTTGTTCAGTTAACTAACAGATATAAGTTTGTCAAACTTACCTCAGCCTAGGAATGCATGCTTACAATTAGAGCCATGTTTGCAATTACTTTTATGCATACCTTGAATCCTGGTTTTCTCACAGGTGTTCTTTTTCAGCAGCCTAATTTATTGAGGAAGAATATATAACTGCTACTATAATTAAATGCTTGGGAGTCTGAAACGCTTACTGAACACATTAGTTAAAGATCTACCAGTAGATACTGATTTACTTTCTGATTGCACTGGCTTAGGACAAGTATAAGTGAATATTGGCTGGAATAATAGAAGTTTTGAAATACAATGGATTTGATGCATAGCATGATAAATTGCAGGAGTTTGATTTCCAAGTTCGATGGCCTGGAGTGAAACTTCTTACAGCATTGCTAAAACAGCAGGGACCACCAGTGCAGCAGATAATCCTAGTCAGCCCTATGGGTAAGTATAAATACTAGTCAGTCCTGTGAATAAGTTTTGTTTTGTTTTGAACATTTATACACTGCTTCTTTTCAGGTGTAATAGAACTGTGCCAAAAAGGTTATTAAACAAGTTCCATATGTAGGTTGACCTCATATATAAGTTGAGGGTAGGTTTTGGGATCAAAATTAATGATTTTGATGTGCCCCATGGATAAGTCGAGGGTAAAATGTAAGGGCATGTCACAAAGGATGTAAAATACAAAACAAAGTAAAATAATATTGAAGAACTTACAAAATTCCAGCAGGCATAACTGTTTGTGCTTACCTTAAAGGCTGAATGTATGAGGAGGGAACTAAATGCTAAATGGTGGCTGTGCATTGTGTAGGGGATACAACCAGGCACAGCAAGGCTACGAAAGTGTGCACATGTCAAAAAGGATGCAAAGGCAAAGCAAATAAAACCCAGGAAAGCTGACAAATGTGCACAAATATCTCCTTCGAAGCCCATTTCCTGATCACTTTTCTGAGTAGAGTATAAAATGTGAGAGCTTAGTCCATGCCAGGATGACATAAAAGAAGCGCCATCCTCCCCTATTGTCTTGGTGCTCCTTTGAGGGGAAGTGCCAAAGAACTGCAGCTGCTGCCATTTTCCTACCCAGGCATTCAAAAAGGTTAGAAACAGTGCTGTGGCGGAGAGAGTGAAGAGTGGGGTGGGGGAGTCAGTGCTTATTTTAGGTTTTCCCAGGACAGACTAATCTGTTGCCATTTGCCACTCTACTCAGAGAAGGGGATGGTTCCTTTTTTGGTAAAAGTTAAGGTACAATACCTACATTGACCTGTGGATAAATTGCCCCAGGTGTTTTTTTAAATCAATGTTTGACTAAAATTCCTAGATTTATACATGATTATATACAGTACGTGTATGCACTATAGTGGTGTACAATGCATTCCAGTCCTCGAAACATGATATCATTGGATATTATTTGTCCAAACTATTTCTGTCCTGGAGCAGCTGCAGTTGGTTCACTAGCATAAGCTGCTTCAAGGCATCCAGAGATGATAGGAGGTTTGCTAGCAGCCCCCATTTGTTGCTATTTAGAGTAGGACAGTTTTGTGATAGATGGCCAAAATTCTGACATAGTATTAAGCATCATTAAATCTGTGATCATAGCAAATCTCCTATCATGGTTTTCTTTTCCAGGTGTCTCTAGGCTGATGGACTTGCTTGCAGATTCTAGAGAGGTTATACGGAATGATGTAAGTATAAAAAAAGGAAAGCTTTAAAGTGAGTTATAATAATATAATAATAATCAAATATAATAATCAGATCAAAAATTAAATTACTTTGTAAGACTGGAAACTTACACCATGTCACTCCATGTCACGTCACCTCTTCAGCATCTATATTCTTTGGAAAGGTTGTATGTGACTGTTAATATTTCATATGGTACATGGGTTGACTACAATTACTTTAGAACCTGAGAGAGTTATGTTGTTGTTGTTGTTGTTGTGTGCCTTGACCCTAAGAAAAATATATCATGAGGTTTTCTGAGGCTGAGAATGTGTGACTTTCCCAAGATCATCCTGTGGATTTCTATGGCTTATATTCAAACCCTGGTCTCCAGAGTTACCGCCCAATGATCAAACCATTACTCCACACTACTCCTTGGAATATATTTGTAGAAACTAAATTAACTTCTAATTCAGGTTTCACGGTGATACATTATTTAAGAATGTTTTTATTCTACTTCTCAGTTAAACAGTCTCAAAATGATTTACAGTAAAAACAGGTAAAATAAAACCAACTGCTTAAAGCAGTGATAATGTAAAGAAATGATTTGACATGACCTGTTAGCTTAACCTTTGGAAAAACTTTTTTCCCCCATTTTCCGATGAAGCAAGCATCACGTTACATCAAACAGCACGTTACATCAAATAGAAGCTCATTGCAAGCTGTAATTCAACATAAAGAACCCAGGCCAAGAAAAGATCCAAACAAAAGCACAACAGAATATTTGAGGCACTTTTAGAGCCTCCTGTAAATCTATTTAAATTTGGAGATACACTTCTGTGCCCTCTCTACAGTTGCTGATTTGATAGAAATGGGGACAGCAGAGGATGACACAACAGGTCAATAGAATATGTTATAAGTGCTTAAATGGTGGGTACCTTATCTTAAAATCTATTAATACCTTAATTATCTTCTTTTTAAATCAATATTTTTTGGTCCTAGAGTAAAATAAACCATAAAAATACAACCCTGTAAAACACATTAAACACATAAAACATAACATATTTGATACCAGGTTCCTATGGTATCAGATCAGCTATATAGTGTAGCATGAAGAATTTGCCTTTTGCTGCTCATGTACTTCATTTCACAAGTCGGGGAGTTGTAGTGTGGAACAGCAGTAGATGATCGCAGCCACCCAAAACGTAAGCAAACCCCTGAAGAGGCAGCCTCAAAGCTAGCACCTCTCAACAGAGACAGTTCTATATTCAGCTTGCTGTTTCTTTAGTATGCAGTACTGATGTGTCCCAGATTGAAGCTCTGGAGACCCAGTTTTTTCCAGTGGTCAAGAAAGCTTTGTACTCTTAAAGCTAATGTACCTATTATGCCCATTCCTGAGAATGCCTGATCTGGCCATAGTGACACCTGCTTTAGTTAAATCCCAATTGGGTTACTGTAATGCATTCTGTGTCAGGCTTACTTTGAAAGGTGTTTGGAAACTTCAGTTGGTACAAAGAGCTGCAGACATTGCTAACTAGGACTGATTAAAGACTAACAACACCCTTGCTACAACAGCTGCACTGGCTGCTAATTTGTTTCTGGACACAATTCAAAGTTTGTTTATGACCAATAAAAGCCTATATGGCTTAGATTCAGGCTTTCTGACATACAAATCCCTCCATATTGTCCTGCCCAGTCTCTAAGAGTCTTAGGAGAAACTCTTCTCTCAGACCCAAAAGGTACTGGTCCAACTGCATGTGCCTGGTCCTGAATTGGGCTGCTGGAAGGACTGGATCCTAGTGCGGCATTGGCGCAGCTTCCAGCTGCATTCAGGGCATGCGTCATCTGAATGCTACGACCCAAACGCAGCTGAAATTCGCATCATTTGGTCTGAGTGTTTCGGGCCTCAGTCTCATTTCTTCATAGGCACATGTGTTGTGGATGTGACATAGGATCTTCTCAGTGGCTGCTCCTAGGCTCTGGAGCTCTCTTTGTAGAGGGGCCTTTTCTTGCTTTTCTCTGTTGGCAAGCAAAGACTTGGTTTAGTCTTCCAGGCTTTTGAGAACTGAAGATTTCTAAAGAAAGGGCTATTAAGAGGCACTGTTTATTGTTTTAAACAGCTTTTTATCATTTTTAATTATATGTTTTAATCTGTTTTAAAATGTTGTGGATAGTTTAATCTTAATCTTTTGTATGCATCAACTAAATTTTCTTTTAATTTATAACCTGTCTTTGAGTTCCAGTTTTGGCAAATGGGAGTAGTATAAATCAAACATTTTAAAATACATTTTATTAAATGTAGAACTTGTATAACAAACATACATGCTTATCTCACTCCTAACCTTACCTAACAACATATCCCTAATCCTAACCACCTATTCTACGTCCACCCCAAACCGAACCATACCACTCTTATATGTACCAGTAACTAACATAACTAAACTAAGGCCTGTTACAGACTGCCAAAATAAAGCTGCTTCGGGTCTCTTTGAAGGTTTGCTATTTAAATGATGCATGCATCCTAAGAATCCGGAAGCTGTACCAAAAGCTGCTTAGGAATGGAATGTGGCTTTGGCGCTACCTCCGGATTCTTAGGACCCATGCATCATTTAAATAGCATACCTCCAAAGAGACCCGAAGCAGCTTTATTTTGGCAGTCTGTAACAGGCCTACCATTAACAAAAAAAGACTTACCACTTCCCAAGCCCCAAAATACTAACACTCAGTATATTTACTTTCCCATTGTTGCCCAATATTTTAATCTTACTTCAGCTCTAAGTATTTTAAATGATGACATACATTCCATTTTCTATTTCTGGGCAAATAAGAGTCTCACTGCTATAATCATATAGTGCATCACTTTATAATTTATATCTTTAGATTTTTCCTTTGATATGCCCAACAAAAACAATTCTGGCTTCAGATCAATTCCACATTTAAAAATAGCTTGTATTTACTTTTGTATTTGTTTCCAATAACTATTTGCTTTATCACAAAATCACTATATATGATAAAAAGTACCTTCCTGTACCCCCACATTTCCAACATTTATTCCTAATACCTTTATACATTTTAGATAATTTATCTGGGGTTAAATACCATTGATACATTATTTTATAAAAAATTGTTCCATCTTTGTAAAGCTTGTTTAATTTCCTGCCAAATCTTTTCATAATTATTTGAAAATAAATTTGAATTTTTATTAGTCAAAGTAATACTTAAAAACCTCACTTTAGTCTCAAGCTCTTCTCAGAGGCAAGCGCTGGAGAAATAGCTGGCTCTGCATGGAGCTTGTCTCTGGTGCATAACTATGGTGCATTCTGCTCTGCCAGAACTGAATGGGATTTCTGCCTTAGTAGAAGCCATCTAGCAGAACATTAAAATTTACACAGCTAAAGTAGACAGATGAAAATAATTCTGAATCTGAAAATCTGAAATTCTCAGGACTGTTTGAAGTACAAACAGTGAATCTCTGGAACAGAAGGGTGCACCTACTATGGTTCTTCCATTATGCAGATAGATGTGGCCTAGCAATTTTAACTTTAAGGGAAAAGATTTTTTTCTTGGATGAAAGTTCATTGGTCAATTTTATCTGCCTTTTCTCCCATAGGGTGTGTTGTTACTTCAGCAGTTAACAAGAAGTAATGCAGCCATCCAGAAGATTGTTGCTTTTGAAAATGCCTTTGAAAGACTCTTGGATATCATAACAGAGGAAGGAAACAGTGATGGAGGTATGAGCTTCCAAGCTTTGTTCTCTTACCATACATATGAATCATTGGATGGCAAACATGACCTTCTCTAGTTTCAGATTGGGCTCAAGTCAAACCCTGGTTAGCTCAATATAAATTTACAGTGTTTCAAAAGTGGATATGAGTTCAGTTTGATCTCCAGAAAAGGGGTGGAGAGTGTCCCACAGTTTTAATAAAGTGAGCAGTTTGCATCATTAGGTCTACATTGCATTGTTTATGAATGGTCTAGAATGCAAGAATATTTTGAACAAATGGGTTGTATCAAATCTATATATTTATGTTTGGATAAATATATAGCTTCTATTATTTCTGAAGGATAGCTGCATGAATGTACGTATTGCTTTTCTGCCTTACCTTGCAATTGTTGTTGTGTGTCTTTAAGCCGTTTCTGACTTACGACAATCATATCTAGTAATTTTCTGAGGCTGAGAGTGTGACTTTCTGAAAGTCACCCAGTCAGTTTCCTTGGCTGAGTGGGGATTTGAAACCTGCTATTCTCCAGACTCATAGCCCAGCATTCAAACCACTATGCCATGCTGGTTTCTGCGTTACAATAAGCAACTTCATTATGGTCTTTCTTCCCTAGAAACGATTGCCATATCAAATTGTAGTATATTCTTTCTGAGTCATAGTGGTTTTTATAATGTGTAAAACATTTGTAGGTAAAATATTAATTTATATGATATTTGATGTACATGAAAAATGCCTGTATGTAGATTTTGTTGTTTAGGTTAGAGTGTAGATCTGTAAAAAATACTACAGTACTTGAATTTAGAGAACACTTAAACTTGTTTGAATTGGTTGTGGACCAGAGCACAAATCTATCTTCTCATTTTGTGTGAAGATAATAAAAACAATTTTGAATAGTTCATACAACAGTCATCATGACTGCCTTTATAAATTTCTGATGCCTGGTGTTTGGGTGGCAGATAAAGCTATTCAGCTGTATCTCCAAGGTTAGCTACTTATCTCTTTCACTCCACTCCTCCCATGTTGTTTTCAATTCTTTGTTAGTCCATAATCTGTTGAGCTCTGTAGCATTGCACTGTAATGGCTAAAGAGATAGACACTCGCTTGGTTGCTGTGGAACTGTATGTTCTGAGGCTTCTTTGTTATGAGAGTTTTTGCCTCTAATACGCAAACTGACATAAGAACTGGGTCTAACACACTTATGAAGTGATGTCATTTTGGTATACATAACTTTATTCTTACTGTTAATAACTAAAAATTCTTGAAACACATTGAATGCATTGCTGGATGTGTGTCATTAATTCAGCTGGCCTCTGCTTTTTCTTGTGCAACTCCACTTTTGCTTCATATTATGACGTTATAATTATTATGATTCTTGGACTTTTACCACAAATTTTGGCTGTGTTATAAGTATCAGCAGCCCAAGTGTTCAGAGAACATCTTGCTAAGCTGCCTTTAAGCTTCCTCTTACAGTGCTTAGCGAATTAACCTTATATCCTCTGGTAGAGTAAATCACTTTGCAATAGAAGAAACATAGAAGTATATGACCAAACATGTATTTAACACTTCACTTGGTAGCCATAGGTGACAAGGAGTTCCATGCAATGAGTGTGAGCAGGCTAACCAAGGCAGAATGGATTTCTGTGTCTTTTCTCCTTCAGGCCAGAAGAGGGGAATTCCAGTATTCCTCCTTAATCAGCATGAAAATTCATGTTACTAGGCTTTTAACAGACTAATAAAAATGTATTAAAACAGATTTATGGGAGTGTCTTTTTCAAATAGATTATTTAAACAAAACGTCTGTGAAGATTGGAGGCTAGAATGGTCTGATCCTATCACTCTTTTGTAAGGAGAAGCATTCTGTTCCTAGACAGTTTTTTGCATTACATCTATTTTGCCATTGGAGAGACATATTACTGCACATTCCCATTCTCATTTTTTAAAATAAGAATGTGCCATTCTATTATGTTGTTAGCAAGCTGTCTTGTGAAGAGACTCTGTCTTGTAGTGATAGAGTAATTTTGACGTTGAAACAAGTATCCATCAACCTGTCTGTCTTTGTAGGTATAGTCGTGGAAGATTGCCTTCTCTTACTACAAAATTTGTTGAAGAACAACAATTCAAACCAGAATTTCTTTAAGGAAGGGTCCTATATTCAGCGTATGAAGCCATGGTTTGAAGTTAGTGATGACAATGCTGGGTGGTCAGCTCAGAAAGTAACTAATCTTCATCTCATGCTACAGGTAAATGCTTTTGAGAACAATGTAATAAAACAATCAGAATTGCTCAGCACTAAAGTGGCTTGAATTTGATATTGTTTTATCTTATGGGAGATATTAAAAAGAGTTCTTCCAGTGGTATTTCAGCACTTGTAGATGATGCATTTCTTTCCTTTCCAGCTGGTCCGAGTGTTGGTGTCCCCCACAAATCCTCCTGGTGCCACCAGCAGTTGTCAGAAAGCCATGTTTCATTGTGAGTTACTTCAACAGCTTTGTACAATCCTGATGGCCACTGGAGTTCCTGCTGACATTCTTACTGAGGTAAGGGAGCAGAGAAAAGTTTTTATTATTTTATTCACTGATTTGCAGTACAGTGTGTGAGGTGATACTACTGAACACCCTTGCTTTTGAATACATTTGTGGTAGCGTGCAATTCTACCTGCAGTGTGAGTGTCCCAAATGCAAGGTATCAAACGATGAACAGGTCTATTCCAGCTCAAATCCTTATATCATTAGTGGAGAAACAACAACATGATTGATGTTGAAAGGAGTGTTTAAGTTTTGATGAATATTTTTCTTGTTTCTCCTTATCTTGTGAATTGACAAATAAGAGAATCCTTTTCCGTTTTAAAAATATATTGCGTGGCTGTTTGCTTCTGGCTGCTTTGGTTTCTTCATTAAAACAGTGCACAGAAAATAGGACCAAAGAGCTTGCTTTATACTTCTAGAAGTATGTTTAGGAACTGGCACTCTTAATCGGGGTTGCAGTGGTTTAGTGGTGCCAATTCTGATGATCGGAAGGCAGAAGCTTGACAGTTTTGAGACCCAAGTGTTGCGTGATGGGGTGAGCTCCCTTCACTAGTCCCAGCTTTTTCCAATCTAGCAGTTCAAAAGTATGCAAAAATGCAAGTAGATAAATAAGTACCACTTCAGTAGGAAGGTAACAGCATTCCATGTATTCATGCTGGCCTAAGACCATCAGAGTCGTCTTCGAACACTGGCTCTTTGGCTTACTAACAGCATCTCTTACAGTCGGATATGACTAGACTAGGGGAAACTTTACCTTTACCTTTTAACCATAATATACACTTTATTTGTGTATTTCATAAAGTTTTATATGAGTCCAAAGAATGGAAGCCAAGATCAGTATTTTTACTACAGGGTTAAATTGCATCTCCCAGAAAATCCAATTGACATGAATGGGTCCTGTTTTGTCTGAACTAACTCAGATTACTTTCACTGGATCTATTTTAGATAGGACTGGCCTTGGATTTAGCCCTCTCATATCTCTGATGTTTCAACTTTTTGTGTTTCTGTGATTACTTTCTAGACCATTAATACTGTGTCAGAAGTCATTCGAGGCTGTCAGATAAATCAAGACTACTTTGCTTCAGTAAATGCACCATCAAATCCACCAAGGTAGGGTAAGGAAAAACCTTGATGTCTTTTACTGTAAACATAAATACATGTTGAATATGCCTTATCCAATATGCTTTATATGTTTCAGAGCTGGGATTTTTTCAGATTTTGGAATACACAAGTAGCATAGTACATACCTGCATGGTATTTGCAAGGCTGGGAAAGATTCAAGGCTAGGGAGAGATGTGTGAATTGACAGGAGGTGTGGTTTTGCACATAGCAATACACTTGGATTCCTACCATTTCACAGATCCACAGTCTTTCTTTAGCCTCCTGCCTTTTCTTTGCCAGCCACCTGCTTCCACCTTCCAAGTAGTGGCTGCGGCGTTCCTGCTTCTTCATCTCTCTCTACAGTCTTGCATCACATTCATTCACTATTTGTGTTGTGTATGAGACACAAGACTGAAGAGAACTGAGTCACAAGTGAGCAGGAGCCTTGCAGCAGCCGCCTCAAAGGCAGAAGTGAGAAGCTAGTGGCAAAAAGTTTCGGGTTTTGGAGATTTTTGGTTTTGTGGATTAGGAGTACTGAGCCTGTATGTGAAATAACAAAATGTTTGCCCATGGTATTAATAATTAGAAGACCTTGGTAGGAAGTTCAACAACCTCCTCAGAAATGTATGGCTCCTTTCAAGAGGATATAAGACTTGTAGTTAAGAGTAAGGATCTAAAATCAAATATTCTGCAACCAACTAGCAAAGTTTAGACTCTAACATTGTTTTCTCTCTCATCCACTGATGGTGGATTAATGTTGCCTTTAACTTCTGAGTACTATTAACATTTGATTTCTCCCCATATAGTAGTTTTGTGGGAAAACATGAAAAACAAATAGGAATAAAGAGGACAGAGCTAAATTTAGGGATTAATGTTTGTTAGATTTTTGTAGCAACATCTTACTAGAAGAACACAGGGTTGGGTGATATATTTTCTCTTAGCTATTAAGTATTTCAAGGGACATAGTAGCTCAGCGGTTAAGACACAGACTCTAAGATCAGCAGGTTGGCAGTTTGAGTCCCAAGCACTGCATGAAGGAGTGAGTTCCTGTCACTAGTCCCAGCTTCTGCCAACCTAGAAGTTTGAAAGCATGTAAAAGTACAAGTAGGTACCACTTCGGGGGGAAGGTAACAGCATTTTGTGTAATCATGCTGGCCACATGACTACGGAGTAATCTTTTACACCACTGGCTCTTCAGCTTAGTAACAGAGATGAGTACCACTTCCTACAGCTGCAAAAGGATTGACAACCTTGTCAAAAGAGAAACCTTTACCTTGATTAACCATTTCAGTCCTTGAAATAATATTTTTATACATGTATCTGTACATCTCTCTTTTTAAAAAAACAAAAACTAATAGATTGTATTCTTTCCAATTTGACAGGCCTGCAATTGTGGTACTGCTTATGTCAATGGTAAATGAAAGGCAACCATTTGTGCTGCGTTGTGCTGTCCTTTACTGTTTTCAGTGTTTCTTGTATAAGAACCAGAAGGGGCAAGGAGAAATTGTGTCAACACTTCTGCCTTCAACCATTGATGGTATAGAGTTTTAAATAAACATTTAAATAAGTAAATATTTTTTTAAAGGAAGTCCTGATATTTCGGGAAATCTCAAAAAACTGGAGTTAGGCATTCAACAGCGGCCATATATTTATCTGAAAGTTTAGAGAAGTGCAGCCAAAAAGGCTGCAAAAATGTGAGAGTGTGAAGTATGCAGTTAATCACATCTTGGGGAATGAGGGGTGGTAGTATGTTTAATCCACCCACTGCAAAGAACCAGTCAGCAGCCTTGTATACAGAACAGCACAGCAGGAATGACAATGAACCATTCTGTAAAATGCTGCAATGTGTGTTGCTACTGACTGCAGGTTTTCCACTACTTTGAATTGATGTCAAGCTAGGCAATGACATTGGAAACCCTGTACTGCCACCTCTCACAATGTTAAACTCTTCATTCTGTGAAAATTGAAAGATTGCGCCATCTGCCACGGAAGTTACTGAACAATTCTCCCCTCCAGCCAGAGAGGGTGGTCCATTGAGCTTGTAGAATCTGGAAGTCAGGGTGGTGGCCCAGTGGTAATAAGGAAGCTGCTTTCCATGAGAAAGTGTTTAGGGGAGCATGAGTATCAAGACATATAGTTGCTTTCAGTTGACCAACTGATAACATACTGTGGAAGAGGGACAGATCACATGATCTGAACATTGTACAATTAGTAATGGGTAGTAGCTAATATCCTTGTTTTGCTCAAAAACTGGCTGACTAGAGGAGTCATGGGTGTTTAACATTCTTTGATGTGATCATATACCAAAGCGTATGGAGGAGTGCACCAAAACCCAGCCATTATATATTACAAGTAAACAGGTTGCAACTCTAATGCTGTGTCTTGGGTGCAGGAGGTGCAACATGCTGCCCACTGAGGCTGTTTTTAGACCCACATAGTCCCCTATAAGCTCGCCCAAATTTATTTTGCTAGACCTGCCAGTGGACATGGGGGATAATTTTGCTACATTCCCATTTGGTCATTTTAGGCCCAGCCCAAAGCAGTGTCAGAGTTTTTTGAAAGATGGTCTGTTGTTTCTACATGTTACCTTTAAATGGTCCAGATTCCAGGGTGCTCTCTTTTCATAAATAAATAAATACTCTGCTTTATGTCTCCCAGTGTCATGTATAGTATCATGTAAATACTAACACTTCCAAGCATGTGCAGCATGTCAGGATATGATTTAAATGAACTTGCTAGCATTGTTGAAAGCTCTCTGTAGATTTGCCTACAGTAGTATTTTTGGTTACAGTTTGCTGTCACTAAATTGTGTGTCTGCTGTTACAGCTACTGGAAATTCTGTGTCAGCTGGCCAGCTACTATGTGGAGGACTCTTTTCTACAGACTCACTTTCAAACTGGTGTGCAGCAGTGGCATTAGCTCATGCTTTGCAAGAAAATGCCACTTTGAAAGAACAGCTGCTAAGAGTCCAGCTTGCAACAAGTATTGGTAACCCTCCAGTGTCCTTACTTCAACAGTGCACCAACATTCTCTCTCAGGTATAACATTCACATCTTTCCTTTCTTATATGAACAGGTTTCTTGTTAAGCTAGGGAAGCAATAGTATGTTTATGTCATGGTATATTTTTCTCATAAGTAGAAAGCTGTTTCTGAATGATGTAACATTTAATTTCTGTAGAGCGTAGAACAGAGTCAAATATGCACATTATCTCCCCCCATCAATTTCTGTTTAATTCCAGTTAATACATGTGGTACACCTCATGTTTTGTTGTTGTGTGCCTTCAAGTCATTTATGACTTACGGCCAACCTGAGATAAACATATCATGGGGTCTTCTTGGCAAGATTTGTTCATAGGGGGGTTTGCCTTTGCCTTCCTCTAAGGAGTGTGACTTGTCCAAGATCACCCAGTGGATTTCCATGGCTCTGGAAACCAGTGCGGATTTGAACCCTGGTTTCCAGAGTCATAACCCAGCACTCAAATGCTCAAACCTCAACAACCCAAAGGTTTTTATACCTCATGTTAGGATGAATAAAATCAGAGGTTTCTAGCTTGTTTGTTGCAATGATGGCTAATGCACATGAAGAATGATGAATTACAAAGTACTAAAATTGCATACATAGTCAAGTTGATGGGTAGATCTGACAGAATGGTAGGTAAAAACTCCTATAAAACCATGAAGGATTAGGCTGGAAGAGCATTCGATTTGTTTTCCCACAAGCAGAACAACGGTAAATATCTGTCCCCTAGAGATAGGGTACCAGTTTTATGGTACAGAACTCCTCTATTAACTTGGCCATCACAGTTGCTAAATAGGTGAAGTCCAGTCAGGCTTATATTCCTCCTGCTGCCTTTTTCATATTACCTCTTACAAAAGATATGTGTGTTTCTAAGCGAGTCTTCAAATTGACTTTCAGGTTTTTTTTGTTAGATTTCATAACTGTGCACACTTGATTGTTACTGTATTTTTTAATTGCAATATGTTTTCAATTGCATATTTTTTAATAATTATCAAAATTCTGCCCAACTTCCTATGGGATTGTATGGGCAGGGGCTGTAAGCAGTTTATGGGCCATATATGTGCCTTCAAGTCATTTCCAACTTATGGTGACCATAAGGCTAGCCTATCATGGGTTTTCTTAGCAAAATTTGTTCAGAGGGCAGTTGTCATTTCCTTCCCCTGAGGCTGAGAACATGTGCCCTGCCCAGGGTTGCCCAAGGTCACCCAGTGCGTTTCATGGTTGAACTAGGAATTGGATCCTGGTCTCCAGTTGCAATCCAAGTACACTGGCTCTCTACCCACACTATTGCTTATAAGCTAGTTTTTTTTCTGGGGAGCAATTTAAAAGAGTAGGTTCCCAGATACAAATGCAGTGCAAGTCAATGAACCAAAGAATGTAGATTCTACCTATATTAAGCACCACAGCAGCCAGATCCTTAGATGTCCATATGTTCTCTATCTCATACAGAAGTTTGCTAAGCATAAAAATCATGTTCCAGCAGAACAGACAATATCGATATAATTTTGCCGCCCTTCAGTATAAATATTCTCAATATAGAGTTTTTAAAACAACAACTAAGTCCTTCATTGTACAGTTATATAATAGACCTGCAACATTCCCTTATCATTTTTAATGTATGATTCACAGGGTGATAAGATCGACAGACGGGTATGTATTGGTGCATCTGAAGCATTGTTTTGTCCCAGAAGGGTCTTTCTGCTCTTTTAGCTTTGCCGTGTGTTTTATGAAATAACTGCTTTGGAGTTTTTTTTCCACTTAACGGTTCTGTGCCTGCTGCCCAGTTTTATTTCTAATAACAAGCTATCTGTCTCTTCTGGTGTTCTTGGAAATGGTGGTATGGGAGACTTGGTTGTTATGGGTGCTTTTTTCTTCCCACTAGGGACGATCTTGCACAACCACTGGGCACTGAATGTGGTGGACTTTTCCCTTTTTTCTGTCAGTGTGAATTTAATCTCATTTTAGGTGAAGTTTAATACAAACTTAAAACTGATAAACCTCTTCACAAGTTTCCTGAAATGAAGAGGAGGAATCAGAGATCTGTCCAGATTTTTCAAAATAATTAACTTTATTGTGGCAGTCTTATCATAGAATCATAGAATCATAGAGTTGGAAGAGACCGCAAGGGCCATCCAGTCCAACCCCCTGCCATGCAGGAAATCCAGATCAAAGCATCATCGACAGATGGCCATCCAGCCTCTGTTTGAAGACCTCCAAGGAGGGAGACTCCACTACACTCCTAGGAAGTGTGGTCTCATCATTTAAGATACCTTAATATTTGATTCAATTTTTTAAACTGATCCATGATCAATATTTTTATGTTGATTATGTCAGATAGCATGCATATTAGACCCAAGACTTAGAGGTGGATTTAAAAGGAGCAATTCAAGTTTTATTTGCATCAAGCCAGTGACTATTGATTGCAGTTATAGCAGAAGCAGTGCTGTATAATCACTTGTGATTAATCCAAGTCCTCTCTTTTCTTTCAAGTTAGTCAGTTATATAATGTAAATAGTATTCATGGTTGGCACAACTAGGTAGCAGTCTCTTAAAAATATCCTAAGTGGTTCAAAGGGCAAAGGCCTTCCCATGGAAAAAAAATTACTATGCTCCATTTAATAAAATGGAAATTAGCTTGCACTCTGTGTGTGTGTGTGTGTGTGTGTGTGTGTGTGTGTGTGTGTGTGTGTGTGTGTGTGATTCTCTAGATAATTTTTTATTGTCCCAAGCACTTCACAAAATTAAAAAAAAAACCAATCCTAACACAATAAAAATTGAGAACAGTAAAACCACCCTAAGAACAAACCAGAAAAGGCCACTGAATCTTACAATTATAATCTAAATGCCATAAAAAGGAGTCAGGCAGCCTTCTCTTAGAAAAGATTTCTGTAACTTTCATATTGCCACTGAGAAGACCCAATTGCTTTTTAACTTCTAGCAATACACCTTGAACCATACTAAGCAAAAATCATGTCTTGGGATGCATAAGCCTCCAATCCCAATTCTGTTGAAATCAGTCATATTCAGGTATGTCGTTCAGTGCTACACTATACATGTCCTCTAAGTAGTGCATCTCATTATGTTCAATATGACCTA
>NC_056527.1:78703595-78747749 GCF_019175285.1 Sceloporus undulatus | reverse complement strand
TTTTGAGTGAATGTGCAGCAGGAAATACTGTCTTTGTATCAGTAGGGTGCTGCTGCAGGGTGAAAAACAAAATGCACAAAACTAGGTTGTTTGATCACTCATGTTTAACATACATGCGGAATGGGTTGTTTTGTTAGTGAATGTTATGCTAATGTGTTCCATATGCATGCAAAATGAAATGAGAGTTTAATTTTCTTTGTTGAAGACATTTGTGGGAGTGGGATAAAAGCTTCCTCAAAACTGAATGTACTGTATTAAATCCTTCTGTACATGGGCTTTGTGCAGCAAAGTATTTCTCAGTCTGTTAACCATGTTTAAGATATCAAGAGTAAATCTCAGGGTGGCATGCACACCTTTTCTTTTTTCTTCTCCCTCATTTACTTTTCAGAACTGGGCATGGTTAGCATTTCATCTCCTCTGAGTTCAAAGATAATCCATGTAGCTTTAAAACTCAGTTTGAAAACATAGTTTGAAGCCAGTTTAATACTTCATTTAAATCATACTATAATCAGTATTCAGTTCTACTTAGAAGACAATGCATCGTGGAGTTCAGTGCTAACTACATATACTTTTAAAGCTAGATTCTAATTTCATGCCAGAGTTTGAAGCCAAGATTAGAAGTAAGTTTCATGTTTCTGATGCTGTAGCATGAAACTTGCTTCTAACCATGGTTATAAACTATGATTTAAAGCTACCTAGATCGTCATTCAACCTATTATAGGTGGAGCACTAACCATATCTCATGGGAAAGCTCATGAGCTGGAATGGTACTTCTGACTGGGTAACCATGGTAAGAAATTGAAAAATTACATCTGCACCAAGGGTGGAAGAAGATTATTTATCTTTGGCTATTCCAAAGAGCAGCTAATATGCATGCAGGTCAGCGACGTATTTAGCTGAATGCTGGATTTGATGTTTCAGCAGATGTTAGCACTCTCATCTCTGACCTGCAGAATTAACAAGGGATTACTTTGCAGGGTTGTAAGCTTATATTCTCTTAACACAGTTTCCAATTTGTAATAGGGATGAAGTGGTGAACTGTACTTCATATGTCTTGTTTATCACCCTTTCAGGCCAATCTGCAATGTGAGAGCAAAATCAATTAATAACTTGTAGTATTAGTGTCACTTACTCACTCAACTCAGCTCAGTCTAACTAGCAACAGGCTCTAATATCTTTGGACAATATCAGTAGTTTGTTGTACATCTCTGATAGTATTCAGTGTGAAGTATGCAGGCAGGCTGTCAGAAATTCTGTCTTTTTCTGAGTGACTGAGTAAGAGGAATCCATGACATATGTACGATTCTATGATTCTATGCGTTTATCCCGACACATGGCAGTAACTCAAGACAGGAATCTAAAAATCTTTTCATCTATAAATGTAGACTTCTTTCTCTTCTGTTCAGTTTTTATTTTCCTGCCTTGCCAATAGGTTGAGTTTCCAATTACGGTATCTCATCCTCTTTCATCCTTTCTTTTTTAACTATCTAAAATAGTTAGTGAATCCATAAAGAAAAGGTTGAAAATAGCTGATTGTTAGGTTGCTGAGAAAGATCTACATTTGACATGTGAGGTGGAAAAAAGCAGATCAGCAGTTAAACCATGAAATATAAGCAAAAATAACACAGAAACCATGGTAAGAAAAATATTTTTAACATCCAGTGAAGGTGACTCAGAGGAGTCGGTATTAAAATTTCCATCACCAAAAAGCAACCCACAAATACAGGCTTCAAAGAAATCGCCAGCGATATTGGTAAGAGACAGTGAAAAGGGGTCAGATATAGTTAGAATTGGAAAGCAGGACAAAAATAAAGGTAAGAATAAAGAGGGACATATCAGCTTTATTAAATTAAAGCACTTTAACTGGATTAGTAATGAAGTTTCTTGCATCACTTTGGGATGCTGCTTTGAAAACATAGATTCCAGGGAGAGGAGGCAGAGCTGAAGCCAGGGAAACAAGTGGGCATGGAGTTGGTTCACAGAATGCTGGTGTACAAACACTAGACTTGATTGACAAACCAAAACCAAACAGAAGTCAAAGCCTTTCACAGCCAGCATCCATAGTTTTTTGTGGGCTTTTCGGGTTATATGGCTGTATTCTGGAAGAGCTTATTCCTGACATTTCACCAGCATCTGTGGCTGGCATCTTCTCTGCAGCTATATTTGGTACAGTGTGTCTTTGCTATTTGTTCCAGGCCCCCTGTGGATAGGAAAAGAACGAGGGATCCTAAATCCCATTCTTTTCATTAGGCGCGCACTCCTGTTCACACCACCACATGCACACACACCCATTGAATAAGCCAGGGCTTGCCGTCTGTGGTGTGGGCATACTGTATCTTGAAATCCAGGGGGGAAATATTCAGGTGTAGTTGTGTTGGTTGTGCAGCAAAATACAAAAAAATCCATAACCAGCTATACATTTTGGGGGTCAATTCCCAAAAAAGGAGTAACATTTTATATCTTTTAAGCATTGTTTGCTAAATTCTGGTCCTCCAAATGTTTTAGACATCAGCTCCCAGAAACCTCAGTTTCTCGGATTTTGGGAGCCGAATTCCAAAACATCTGGATGTCCAGAGTTTTGGGATCACTCTTTTGAAGTGATACTATTAGTAGCAATCATTTTAGCAAGAAGCATTTAAATACTAGCATCATTTTCTATAAACCCCAATCTGTAGTTTGCAAGAGGTGCTAACTGATGATGCTTCCTTTCTGCCGAAATGTAGATCTACAAATATAAGGGATCAGGAGATCCAATTACTTATTTTCCCCACCAAACTGTCACATACATTAGAAAGACATTGGTATTCTGTAGACATTAATAGGTCAGTAGAAGTGAATAAGAACAGAACAAAGCTGTGAGGAGAATGGAAGCACTGTTTTTCCCAAATGATTTTGTGTTCTGTGGCTATTATGATCAGAACTCATATGGCTAACTAAGGAAATAAAAGAAATTGGGGGGGGGCAACTGTGTTATTTTATTATTATTATTTTATCCACTGACTTGTGTAACAACTGGATCCTTAATTTGTATTTTGCTTTTTTGGAAGTTTGGGAGATGCTTCAAAGCAGCAAATTATGGGACAGTACAAGTGAAATTTTTGTTTCTTTGTTGTTGTTTTTTCTCCAGGGAAGCAAAGTCCAGACAAGAGTTGGATTATTAATGCTGCTTTGTACTTGGCTAAGCAACTGTCCTATTGCTGTAACTCACTTTCTCCACAATTCAGCCAATATTCCCTTTGTATCCTTTTAAGTGCTTTTAGTCCATTTAGCCTTTCCAAATAACAGAAGAGGGTTCTTTAAGAGCACAGTTTATGTATGTGAACTAAAGAGGAGGGTCCACACTTTGTGGAACAAACACTAGTGTTGCAGTATAATTATCTTGACATTTCCTGTAATGAACACTTTAATGTAACTTTACTTAAGGAACACTTGACAGGTGCAGGCACCGATGTGTTAATAAACCCTTGGGATCCTAACTGTGTTAATAAACCCATGAGATTCTAATCGGGGATTCTCTAAGGTTGATGGAAGGACAGATGGTGTAGTTCTCCAGAGGAGGGTTCATGTAACAGTTCAATAAATGTTTCAGGTCCTAACATTTTTCAGGATATAATTACCATTGCACAAAAGGTCCCATACTATATTGATGTCTTCCCTTTAAGCATTTTTCAAGCTGTCTTAAAATACACTTACTGATTGTTTTATGTTATGTACCTAAAATTCAATGTGCATCATTTTGCTAGCTAGGCTTTTGATAGATGAGAAAAAAATATTTGAATACTGTTTTTTATTTATTTCCATTTAGTTAAGCTATTACAATTAACTTATAAAAATAATATAAATTGTTCTGTAAGAATGAGGCTCATTCTCTCCATGAAGTGCCTAAACAGCCTTAGCAAAAGATCTAGCTAACGGGACAAATAGCTGAAAACCTTGGAGAAGAGGAGCGGCTAGTTCAAGGATTATGTGCTCTTTTACTAGGGATTTCCATTTATTACAATGACAACTCACTAGAGAATTATAAGAAGTGAGTATATTGAAAAAGAATGGAATGCTACATAAATGTAACCTTAAAATATCAAGTAGTTCTAACCTGAGAGGGGCATTTTTGTTCACTCGTGTTCAGACCAGTGGAGTACCTAATATATTTGACACCCGGTGCAGATCATTTATTAACAACCACCACAATAAATGCATTTTCATTAATAATCATGTAATGAAACGATAGTTAGGTTGCTGCCACCACCACTACTTTCTGTCTCTTCAGGGCAGACCCCAAAGGAATCTGCTACCAGCAGGAGCAGTGGGTCTGCCTCCATGTTTCCGCTGTCACTGCTACTGCCCATCTCTTTGGGATGCCAACAACCCGCAAAGAGACGGGCTATCAGCAGGTATGGTGGGGCTGACCCTATGTTGCCATTGCCGTTTGCCAATACTGCCCATCAGTTTGGGGCACCAGCTATCCATGAAGAGACAGACTATCAGCAGCAACAAGTGGCGCTGACTCCATGTTTCTGCTTCCGCAGCTACTGTCCATCTCATAGCACGCCACCAACCCCCAAAGAGATGGGTCATTACCAGCGACAGCACAGCCAATTCCATGTTGTCACTGTTGCTATCACTCTTCCCTTAGGGGTGTCACTGATACCCAAAGAGATGGGTTATTAGTAGCTGTGACAGTGGGGTGAACTCCATGTTTACACCACCACTGCTACTGCTCATCTCTTCGGGATGCTGGCATCCCCCGAAGAAATTGGTAGTGGCAGTGGCAGCAGTAGGGCCAACTCTGTGTTTTTGCTGCCACTGCTGCTCCCTCCTCACTGCTTTCTCTCTCTCTCTCTGCATACATTTTCCGCCCACCCAGCAGAGATCCTAGAATCATAGAGTTGGAAGAGACCGCAGGGGCCATCCAGTCCAACCCCCTGCCATGCAGGAAATCTAAATCAAAGCATCCCTGACAGATGGCCATCCAGAGTTAGAGGAAGGGGAGTCCATGGCTGCTGTGTTTCAGTGGGCAGAGAAGGGAATGCTTGCTTCGCTTGCTGACAGTGACTGTAAGCAACCATCCACTGAGCCTCACTCAGCCCTCATGCCTTCGAGACTCAGTGGGCAGAGAAAGAGACACTTACCTCACTTGCCAACAGTGACTGTTAGTGAGCATCTCCTTTTTCAGCCCACTAAGCTGTACCTTTGACATATGGGGAGTAGTGGCGGCACATTCAGTGTGGCCTGCACCCCCCACCAGTGACACATCTGATTCACCCCTGTTTAAAATCTTATTATTATTGTTATACTTTATTTATATAGAGCTGTAGATTTACACATTTAATATAGTTAAATCTCATTTAATATAGTTTGCAAGGCAATGAATAGAAAACAGATGGACTTCCTATTACTACTAAGTCAAAGAAAAAAGCTGATATTGAAACATTTTCTGAAATTAAATGGCTGAAACCTTAAAAAAGAGTTATCAAATTATCCATTGGAACGGTGGGCTATAGTTTCTCTTAGAAAGATGTTGAGTTTCAGAACTGAAGTGGAAAACCCCAGATAGCCAATTTTACTTTTTAAACTGAAATTCATTTTCTCCTCTCTTCATTATTTCCAAATGCCTGGAAGGTGCTTGTGCTGTGATTATTTTCTAACTTACCTTGATCCATTGCATTCTCTACATGCTTCTGAATCTGTCCATTTCATTCTCTACATGTTGCTGAATCTGTGTCACTGCAAAATTCAAAATACACATTGCTGATACCTTTATCAGAGCAATTAAAAGGATTTTTTAAAAAAAGCATTGCATTAACTGGCTTCATCGGGCAAAGATGGTAGGAAAAAAATAATGTTTTCAGTACAGATTCTGAAGATATTTTCCCTGACCATTCTCTGTGTTACCTTAGCTATTAAATGCCATTTACATTTTTTCTTTCATTCTCTCCACCGTTAATTCTTTGAGTCTTTGTCAGATGGTTTTCTTTCTATCTATCAAATTAGACTTATTGGTTAAATGAGTGGAGGGGGGTGGAGTGGGTCTATAGGCGACATGCTGTTTTCTGTGGCTTAAGTAATCATATTTGTTTCCTTAGGGAGAAATTAAAGCAACTGATAGAAAAGAGGATTGGCAAAGAAAACTTCATTGAGAAACTGGGATTCATTAGCAAACATGAATTCTATTCTCGTGCAGCTCAGAAACCTCAGCCAAGCTTTTCTAGCCCAGACCATATGATGTTTGATCATGAATTTACTAAACTGGTGAAAGAGTTGGAAGGTAAGATGTATATCCTATTTATAGGCATATTTTCTGTGAATAATAGAATTACTCATTTAGGAGAAAGATAGGATAAATGGCATGAAAGTCAATTTTTCAGATGTACCTTACAGAGTTTTTTTGAGTGTAGAAAGCAAAGGAAAAATGTGGTTATTGAGTGGAAGTTTATTCCAGTGATACAGATTTAAGAGAGATTGCCAAGAAAGAAAGCTATAGCAGCATGCCTTAAAAATTGAAATGCTGCGATGTTCTTTCCTGAAATATCATGGCCAACAAATAATTGATAATTATTTTATTCAACATAATAACAAATATATTGAATGTGATCAGAAATATTATTACTGGAAGCATTGGGCTTATGGATATTTGCTTACATAATGTGTACTGAAGTAGTCAAATTTAGCTACCTAGGGAAGAAGCATTGTTTTTCCTTACTAAAAAACACAATTTCTTGTTTCTTGGGTGGCAGTCATCTAAATAAAATTCATGACACAACTGTCTGATATTTCTGAATGATACTACAATGATACACAGTTTGACTTATGCAGCGTAATAAAATGAGCAATTCTTTTACAGGAGTTATAACAAAGGCAGTTTATAAGTCTAGTGAAGAAGATAAAAAAGAAGAGGAAGTAAAGAAAACTTTAGAACAACATGACAACATAGTGACACACTATAAAAATGTTATAAGAGTACAGGTAAATAATGTATCCTTTAATAATTTAGTTGGCATTTTAATTTTTTTTAAGTAGTTGCTATCTCAGGGCCAAAACTAGACATTATGTTAATCACACTATAATTAGAACATGCCACTTCTCTAAACAGTAAGCAGACTTGGTGAGGGAGTGATTTGGATTAACTGTGGCATATAAAGAGGTTTAACCCTTTCCCAACCCAGAAATGTTTTCCTCATTTGGAGGGACTGTGACTCAGAGAGCCAGCATCAATAAGTGCTGTGAGCAATCAAGCTGACTCTTTGGACAACCACATGTCTTCAGTCACATCATGAAATGCATTGCATTTCTAATGCATTGCAGACCAAAAATGCACCATTTCAGAAATCATCCAAGAGCCACACTTTCTACCAAGACTTGCAAATAAGTAACCACTGAGATCTATTGCAGTACTATGGTGACAGAGAGTCTTTTATGCATTTCCCATTCACCTCCTTCCATTGGTTTCTCAAGTCCTCTGGACGATTTGGAACAGTTAGACTCCACTAACTGTGTCACCTGGGGTTTCAAAACTAGCTGAACTATCTGTCCAGGAGTACTGGAAACTCCCCACTATGTGGGATCTTCTATCTAATTGTGCAGTATTAAACCCCCAGCCTTTCTTGTTTCATTTAGCTGCCTGACAATTTGAGTGGCAATGGGTTATTCAGTGATGTATTTAATATCCAGTTGTCATCATGCAGAGCAGGGCTGGAGAATAAGTGGCTCTCCAGATGTTGGAGTTACCACCACAACCCCAGCTAACAAGGTCAGTGGTGAGGAACATTACAGCAGCATCTGGAGGCACACAGATTCCCCATACCTGCTAACAAGGTACACTGCAATGAAGATATTCATTTCTTGATACAGACATCCCCTATGAATCACTTGGGATTTGCTTTCTCAGAATAGTTATCTTAACGGCAGCATTTTAAGTGACAGTCACATAAGACTAGAGAACACTGAGGGCAGGTTTGAGGCCATTTTTAGACACATTAACCAGTAGAGGAAGTTGAAGAGAGTTGCCACCTTTAAAATATATAGTAAATTAACTGAAAACCAATTTGTGCATGCTTTGTTCTCTTTTGTGACACTTAGTAAAGCTTGGGCAAAAATCAAATAGCACAGATTAGTGGATCTGGGATGCAGTGTATTGTGTAAATAGCATGGCATAGTATGCACAAAATAGTTCTGCACTGCATTAAACTTTAGAACTCTGTTACATACTGCAGATAATCTGGCAGTGTTGTACTGTAGGTACTGTTTCCACATCCTTATTTTCTATGGTGTAGTATCAGTTGTAAGAAAAATAAAGATGATAGTAGAATGTAATGTATAGTTCCATATTAAGGAATTAATATAAGTTTGCTTTAAGTTAATTTTCTTTTTAATTTGTATTTTGAAGGACCAGGAGCTTGAAGAACTGAAGAAGCAAGTAGACTCTTTGAAAGTGCAAAATGAACAATTGCAGACGACAGTCACTCAACAAGTATCACAGATTCAGCAACACAAGGACCAATATAATCTCCTTAAAGTACAGCTAGGTGCAACTGCTAGTAGTTTTTTGTATAATGTTTGCTATTGAATTCACTGTGATGCAGATCTGGAGACCATGGCCCCATTCACACTAGCATTTTTGTGACGAGTAAATCCAGGAAGATTCAAAGATGCAATACCAGATCAAAGTTCCCACTATGTTTACCCTGATGAAATCTCTCTGTAGCAATTTACCCCTGATGAAGTTTACATTATCATTTGTATCAATTTAAAATGGAGCCACCATTTCACTTGTTCCCGTTTTATATATATATATATATTGTCAATGAAATGATGCACATCTACGTCACACTGTTTGATCAGCCCCCCATCTGCCGCAGAGGATGGCAATGGCAAGCTCCTCCGAACAACCCTTAGCAAGAAACCCTGGGATAGGTTATCCTTGGGGAGAATCACATTCTCTCAGTCATATAATAATATAATCTCTCAGCAATATAATATGTGTGCAATAGATTTAGTTTGCACCAACTTAGGAGCAGAGTCGTGATATTTCTTGGGAGAGAGGAAAAAATGACCCCTAACCCACAACCCCACTGATAGGGATTTTTTTTAATGTCAAGCAAATCATGCACACTTTTGTCATTCTGATGACGTGAGTCTTTAAAGGTGCCATCTTCTGTGGCCATGTAATAGAAGCCCCTCCCTGTTGGTGAGCTCTGGGCTGGGAATCAGACATCAGTGCAGATAAGGGGAATGATGGGCAGAAAAGTAAAAAGACCTCTTTCCAAAGTGTGGGAAGTTTGAATCCATTGCATTTCTGGAGCTGCTTTTTTCACTCCCACAACCAAGTGCCAAAAGGGAAAAACAATGGCACTTGGCTGGCAGGGAGAGAGCAAAGGGGTGGGTATGATCTGCCTCCTGTACATTAATCCCTCCTTCTTGGATGCCCCGAATAGGATTGGGAGCAAGTTACCATTGGTGGCACCCTGATATAACCTGGTGTTCTGGAAAAGTAACGGGGAGAAACTCAGTCTTAGAAAAACTGGGTTAAGGGGGATTTGCGTTGGCACCCTTTGAATTCGGCTCAGGAAGAAACGGTGCACGTGTGAATGAGCCCCTTTTAAACTGGTTTGCAAACCAGTTTATAACGTAGTGTGAATGGCCCCCATGATATTTCAAGTTCAGTGCAAATTGTTTGTACTGCTCTGGAACTATGTGAATAGTCACAGACTGTTGACACACTATTAATCTATCTGCTACTTTATATGCCTCAGGAGTCATTCTTACATGTTTTATTGTAATTGACCAGTGGAAATTCTGATGTTACCAGAGATTCAGGATTATATCCTTAAGGAATATTGGTATAGGGGAACAAAGAATAAGAAAGAAGGTTTCAGTTGGTGGAAATAGACCAGTTACTTAAAAGCAGTAGACAAAAAGCCAGGAGAGTAAAGGTTGAGATTGTACAAATAAAAGGAAGGTAATCTTCGATTCAGTAGAAACCTGTTAAGTGACAGAATAAAAGCCTGTTAAGTGACCAGGCTTTAGATTCAGGAGTGAATGGACAGGCATTATGCAGATTAGTGGGTGTGGTAGGTAATAGGACCCCTGCCTTTGTTTTTGGAATATGAAAACATTCACCATCTTCCCTCAGAACTAACTAATGTGATATTCACAAAAAATTGTGAATATAAAATGATATCAAGACCTGTCTAGATTTTTCTTCCAAAAATTGCATATTTCTCTGGAAGAAATGGTTGCTTTTTAAGCGTTATTGTAGTTACCTTTAAACCAACAATGGGATGACATCAGTTTTGTTTGATTTGCTATTTTTTGGAAGTGAGATATAAATAAATAGCAACTAATGCATATCATCTGATACACTGTATGTACTCTTGCTTAAAAACCAAAGTGCCATACAGCAAGTATAGTATTTTTATAAGAATTTCAGCAGTCATCAGGCATTAGGTGACACACTAGAAACCTATCTCCCACCCCTCCCCAAGCTGTAGTAAGGCATTATTGGTATGCAATTGTCAGGTAATATTCCAGGGAAAAGATAAATTTGAAATGTGTTTTGGATAAGACTTATTCCTGACAATTTAGTTCTGAATACTACAAGTAAGCCATTTCCAAATCTAACTAACAGGAAAAGAAAATCAGCATCATACGTCCCACAGTGATGTGGCTCAAATGAATGGTGTCCAGCCAGAAGAAATCAGCAAATTGCACGAGCAGATCGAAGAATGGAAACACAAGCTTGAACTATTACAGGAACAGCTGAAAGAAAAGGATTCTTTGATTGAAACCTTGGTGAGTAATCCAACCCTTAGAGTGTGTCAGCTGTTAATATTTCATCTGAAACCCTGAGAATGTTCTTTATGTGTATATCGTACATAATATCACATCCATATATACTGTTTCAGTAACAGTTTTAACACAAAAACAATAGTTGTGTTGGACCCTGTGGTCTTAATGAATGCCCCCTCCCAGAAACCAAGCAAAATGCTACATTTATATTAATTCTTTTAAAAATATATTTTAAATTTTTTTAAAGATGGGATAATGAAGCATCATATGAACAGGCACAATTGGCACACAAATTTTAAATGTGCAAAAGCACTCTTGGCTACTGCAGAAACTTGGGCCTCCAAGTTCAAAGCTGAGTCCAGGGGTACCCTCAAGCTGTGACCCTGCATCTCCAGGGGAAGTGTAACCCCATCCTGCACAGGCTGATCTGCCTTCCAGTTGAACAAAAGCACATCTATCTTTTTTAAATCAAGTTTCAGTTTGTTTGCCCTCATCCAGTCCAATACTAATGATAGACGGGGCATCACTATGGGAGGTGTGAACCGCACCACCCACAAACATCTGCCTTTTGGCAGAAATGGGCTATGGCATTCACTTGTGTCCCTTGAAAATGCTGAAGAGATGGTGTGAATGGGGCAAGGCTAAGTGGGAATAGAAAGGAGAGGCCCTATGGTTTTTAAAAAATAATTCAAATTTATTTTTTAAAACTTATAAATTATTTATTTTATTTTTTTAAAAAACATAACCTCTTACTACTTTTTCATTTTAACCACATGAAACAAATACATCTGAGGAAGCAGACTTCAGTCTGCCAACTTCTTTCTTCCAGTTAGTCTTAAAAGTGCTACAAGATCTCTCTATGTACACATGAAGCTATGTACATGTAAATACACCGAGGCTATGCATACGATGTTGTAATTTTGAAGTATAATTTTAATTGTGCTAGTTATTTATGTCACAACTATTATCCTAATATCCAATGATATACGGTAATTATGATTTATGATTAACATGAGTACAAAAAACCATTCCTAAGGCTATACGGTATGAGATGGGATGAGATCAAAGGTATGGGGGGTGATACCTCAGTGGGTGAAACCAACCCTAGTGACACCACTGATGATAGACACTGGTTTAGAACCAGGACAGCCTTCTTGGATTGGGTAGAAAGGAGTAGTAGAGTCAGCATATTGATGGCAGTGCACCCCAAAACTCAGGATGATCTCTCCCAGGTGTCTCATGTATATTTTAAATAGCATGGGGAACAAAACAGAACCCTGAAGGACCTACATACCAATGGCCTCAGCACCACCTTCTGGATAATAAGGAAACAGAGTCACTGTAAAATAATGCCTCCAAGTCTCATCCCAACAAGTTGGCCCAGAAGGTTACCATGGTCAAGGTTATTGAAAGCAGCTGAGAGGTTCAGCAGAACCAATAGAGAGACACACACGCAGTCTAGGTCCCTGTGTAGGTCATCTACCAAAGCCATCAGACCTGTCTCTGTGTCATAGCCAGGTCTCAAACAAGATTGAAAAATATCTTGATAAGCTATTTCATCCAGAAACTTCTGGAGCTGGGAGGGCACCACATGATCAGATACCTGGGCCAAAAAGGATAGTTTGGACACTGGCTGATAATTACCCATTATAGAGGGATTTCAACAAAGGCCTCACAACTGCCTCCATTAGACAAGTTGGAGCGCTTGCCTTGTTGTAGGAAGAAATTGACTAATCCCTTAACCCACTGAGACAGTCTCCCTCTGGCCTATTTGATAAGCCAGGAAGAATAAGGTTTTAACACACATGTCGTGGCTCTCACCTCTCCTATCAAGACACTTGGAAATCTATATGGGAAACAAAAAGGATATAAAATTGCAGTTGCTTCTTAAACAATGAAACCTGAGGTTCTCAGGATAAAAGTGTTTTGTTAAAAATGTTTATGATCTTTAAGAACTGTGTTTTATTAATATCTGATATTTGCAGAAGCTTTCACCAACAGCAGGAGGAACAACAGAACAGTCTTCCCAAACCAATAAACCAAGTAGTGGTTCTGAGGCTGACAATGAATTATATAAGGTAGGATATTCCTGTTGTTTGTCTACAATACTTGCTCAGGATGTGTCTATGGAGAGGATCCATGTTCTCATCAACTGACAAGTTATTCTGAGTTGGATTACACATTTGAAAGACATGAGCTGTATTGCTATGTATTTTATATGTATTATCCTACTAGAGAGGCCCCTTCCCCGCCACCACTCCCTTTGTATCATGTCTTTTTAGATTGTAAGCCTGAGGGCAGGGAACTGTCCAATTAAAAAGATTGTATGTACAGCGCTGTGTAAATTTACAGTGCTTTTTAATTAAAGGTTAATAATAATAATAATAATAATAATAATAATGAGCTCTTAAACGTTTTCCCTGAATTTGTCCCTTCTGATAGACGTTGCTGATAGAAAATTCAGTAGTCTTGGCTACTCTGATGCACATACTTTATTCAGATCTCCTGCCTTGTTATTTCAGGCATTTAATAGTACATTTCACTTGGTTCTCACTAGGGGATTCTACCCAAATAGGATGGGTAGAAGGGCATAACAGTCTATCAGAGATGTTCTTAGCAGATTTTTATAATCGGATTCCAGCAAGATTGCTTATGCCTCCATCCATAAGAAATGGAACTCATGCCTGAACGCTGGAAATAGAAGGAACAATGGGAACTCATGGGAAAGCAGCCACTGCTATTCCTGCTTCCACATTTTGAACCAGCTAAAGATTCTAAAACTCAAAAGTGGTGCACATTACAGAAATCCAAGCTATATACTGTATACTGTAATTAAGGCATGTGTTACTGTGACTAGAGCTGTAGGCACAATTGGTATTCTTGCCTAAGGCAGGCAAAAGCACTATTTGCTATACCAGTTATTTGGGCATCCAGATGCAAAGCCCTATATAGTAGTGCCACAACTTTAGGCCTGATTTTTCAAGGTTGGGGGGGGGGGGAGTGCTGCTACATTCAAAGCAAGCTAAGTATGTATACCTAACGAGAAGCCTTGTTTGGAATCCTCAATTTATTGGTTCTCATGTAGCCCATTACCATTTTTTAGGCATCAGTAGGTTGCCTGATACTTGATGAAAATGAGCTGTACATCATCTGTGTATTAATGACAACACACTCCAGATCCCTGGGTAGTCTCCCCAGGGATTTAAATCATGCTTTAAATATGGTTTAACTAAGTGGTTTAAACATGGCTAACAATACCGATTACTTGACAGGAAAAAATATTTTCCCCCCACAGGAAGTTGAAACTTTGAGGTCCCAGATCCAATCACAGTCTACAGACATTAGTAAACTTCAAACTGAAAATCAAGAACTACTTCAGAAACTGGTAATGTTATAAACTTTTCATTGTACCTTTTGGTCTGAGTAATCTAGTGTGTCACCTAGCATTTCAACATCCTCCATAAGCAGCCATGGACTACTGTACTTGTTTACCGGTGTAGCTACTGGGCTGCATCCATACATATTGCCTTAGATTTCATAAAAAACAGTCACAGATATTAGTCTGGAAAAATGTACTGCCCACTACCAGCCTTATTTAATGTTCTTTGTTTTTCAGAGCCTAACTCCAGTTCCTGTATCAGGAGACAATGGCACTGTTATGGTCTCAAAGACAGCTGACATGGAAGGGAGCGTCTCAACACTCTTGCGGGAAACTAAAGAATTAAAGGTTGCTTCCTAATAAAATATGCTGCATCTTTTATACTTTCTGTTAAGTTTTGCTTAGTTAATGGCCTCATTCTTGCCAGGTTCTCAATTATATACATGTAATATATTATATAATATTGTATATAATAGTATTATAACAATTTTTCTATTATATAAATTTTATTATTCAGTAGTATTAGAAATATATCTTTGCTACTGGAAAAAGGTAATGGCTGGTTCACCCTGGTTCTAAAGTAGAGTCTAAAGTGTGCTACGTCTGTTTTTATTAGCTGAGTTGACAACTTGCTTCCCAATTGTTGTAAACATTTCCTCTTGCAGCTTATGGTCTGATCTTGCTAAAGCAAAGCGTTCCTCATTAAGTCAGGCATAGGGGGACTAATTAGTCAAAAGCTAAGTAAGGTTTTAAATATACAGTATATATGTAGCCTTACAAAGTCCTAAAACTAAATCCTCTTGTGTAAATCTTTGAGATGTGCAAAGACACTGGCATATTCTGAACAGGGAAATGGAAATGTTTACTGATATATGCCAGTGATTCCCATCTTTCCAACTTTCTGCCCCCTTCAGACAGGGATTTGAAGAGCTGTTGAACATGCACTAAAAGTATTTATTACGCTTTGCAAAAGAAATGTCTTATGACATTTTGAAACTAGATAGCCAAGACCTGCCAATAATAAGGCAGTGTTACATTTTGAATGGCTGGATTGTGTAGTTTATGCTGTTGACACTAAAACACTATATACTTTCACAATTCATCTTACTACATTGTAAAACCATCTCAAGATAGCACTGTTGATTGATAAAACGCAGATATCCTTCAAACCAGTTTTCTCTTAGATGAGCCTCTTTATCATACAAACTGATTGGACATTTTGGGAAGGACTACTGGGGTTCTTATTACAGAAGGTGACATTCCAGTTAACTTTCATAATAGAAGAATGTTGAATTGTTGCTAAAGTTTTAGGACATTTAAAACATGTAACAGTGAAGTTTTGCTTCTAGATTTACATATATTTCATGGATGGTGTTGCATTTTTATTTTCTACTGTCAGAATGAACTTGCAGCTCTCAATCAAGAAAAAGCCTCACTGAAACAGCAGCTGGACTCATCCAATAGTACTGTAGCCATTTTGCAAAATGAGAAAAGTAAATTGCAACTAGAAGTGGCGGAATCCAAAAAAGAGCAGGATGACCTTCTGGTGCTTCTGGCTGATCAAGATCAGAAAATAATTGCATTAAAGAATAAGCTCAAGGAACTTGGAGAACCGGTAAGATGCATATTCAGCTGAAGCAGGCGTAAGGTTTAATTTGTCTTGGAGGTGTTAATACTTGTCATCTGCTTGGAGCATTTCTTTGTTGTTATACTCTTTATTATATGGTTGAAAAACCTCAGCTTTTTGGAAATAATTGAAAGTAGATATTGTGCCTGTATCATTTGTGAACCCTGCTACTACTGCCATTATGTGGGTATTCATGGGCAGGGTATCATCTTTCCAGGGCAAACCTGGGTCATGTCAGTATTTATCTGAAACTTGGTACAAAATGAGTAAATGAAAAGAACCTAGTATTTCACCATGAGCTTTTTGGAGAGAGGTAATTAATACACCATTGAGCAAAGCAGAAGTCATAGTTTGTGCATATAACTGAAGAATATTACAGTTTGAAATTATGGCAAAATGCACTTCTAAGAGACAAAACATGAAATAAATTATTTAAATCTTAATTTAATTTTTTTAAATTCTGACTTTCATAGCATACTATTAGATTTAATATGGACAGAGTTAGTAAGTGAATTCTGATTAAACATAGGCCTGTTACAGACTGCCAAAATAAAACTGCTTCGGGTCTCTTTGGAGGTATGCTATTTAAATGATGCATGCATCCTAAGAATCTGGAAGCTGCACCAAAAGCTGCACTCCGGTGCTTAGGAATGGAGTGTGGCTTTGGCGCGACCTCCAGACTCTTAGGACCCATTCATCATTTAAATAGCATACCTCCAAAGAGACCCGAAGCAGCTTTATTTTGGCAGTCTGTAACAGGCCATAGATTGATTCAGGCTGCATCCCACTGCAGAAATAATCCAGTTTGACACCACTTTAACTGCCATGGCTCAATGCTATGGAATTCTGTGAACTGTAGTTGGTTATGCCACAAGAGCTCTTTGACAGAGAAGGCTAAATATCTTACCAAACTACAGGGTCCAGAACTCCATAGCACTGAGCCATGGTACTTAAAGTGGTGTCAAACTGGATTATTTCTGCAGTGTAGATACAGCTTTAGTTTTGTCCAATACCAAAACAAACAAACATGCTTCCTTTATATACCGCTTCATACCGCCTAAGCAGTGTCTAAGCGGTTTACAACTGTAAGCTAATTTGCCCCCAACAGTCTGGGTACTCATTTTAGGGACCTCGAAAGGATGCAAGCCTGAGTCAAGCTTGAGCCCTTTTGCTGGTCTTGAACTCACAAAACCTTGTGGTTTTGAGTGAGTGGCTGCAGTACAGGCATTTAACCACTGTGTCACCAGGGCTTTTTATCTTTCCTCCCAAGTCTACCTTTGTATACTCAGCCTCTGTATCCACATACAACATAACAGGCTTAGCTTTTTCTTTGCTTGCCATATTTGGATTTTTTTCAAGATATGCCACTTCTCCTTGCACATTATTGCAGAAATGTGACCCTTGCTGTCTTTTCCTTTGGTGAAAATGCTCTTTCATGCTTTGATTATCTCCTGATAGTCTTTTGTTGTCTTGGCTCAGCTCTTACACAGCTTCCTAGGATTCTGTCATGAGGTTCTGCCCTCCTGAAATCCTTACGCTGATGTACTGTTGACTCCTGTATCCAGTATAATCTGTCTTCCAGCAGTCCATAGTGAGGCCACTTTTATAGTGTGGGATCTACTTAGGGTGATTCGTTTTTCATACAAGCCAGCTGAGTAATGTTCACTGACTACATGGAAGACACAGACAGTGTAGAAAAAAATACAGTCCAACTGTTGTTAATAGGATTATAGCTCAAAAAAGAAATATTTAATATACTAAGTTTACATAACTATGCATATATTTTTATTTCTTTATTGGATTTATATCCTGCCTTTCTCACAAAGTGGGTTTCAAGGCATCTATAAATCAAAGCATAGTTGGAACGCATTTTTTCTTTAGATGCTGTCTGCTTACATGCCCTGTCTGAGAAGAGGCATTTCCTCTGTGTGAAAGAGAAAGAATGCATCTTCCTGTGTTAAGTCGAAGGCTTTCATGGCCGGCATCCATAGTTTTTGTGGTTTTTTTCGGGCTATGTGGCCATGTTCTAGAAGAGTTTATTCCTGACGAAAATTATGCATCTTCCTATCTGCCACTTACGAGTTTATTAGCACATTAACATAATTAGCTGTGTTAATAATCTACTGCCCAGTCAATGACTTAAATAATTAACTAAGCATTATTCTCTCCCACCCGGCCAGGTTGAAGATGAGGATGATATTGAGTCTGGTGACCAAGGTGAAGACGATGAAGAGGAGGATGGAGAAGAGGAAAAAGATTAATGTGCTTTCTTGTGTCAAATATGGGAATCTTGTCATTCAGTTGTTGAAGGCCTTGTGATGCACACCGCATGGTTAAGAAAGGAACACTAGAACTACTCCTGAGTTTCTGATGCAGTCGAGAAATGCTTTGTAGCTGAGAAAGAAATCTCCCTTTTAAGTTTAACTGCCCATCCAAAATGGAATTGTTCAGACATTTAGAAGCAGTTTTAGATGCTTTCAGAAGCATTGAAGGTAATAGTCTGATAAACTAAACGTGCTACCATTTGCATATGTGTTTGTCATTACTTAACTTTTTTTTAATTTTCAATGTGATTAAATATGCTATGAATATGGTTTAACATCTGTTGAAAGAACTCATTGCCTCCTATATTCAGCAAGGAGGGAACTCGGGTTCTTTCTTGCTACCATTTTTTCAAGGTTAGTGGTAGATGGGGTGGGCAAGTTGAGAGGATTATACCTTTTGGTTTTCTCAGTGGATTTCACTTGAGAGGAACTGTATAGTGTTGAGTGCCTTGCGCCAGAAATGGCTGCATTCTGTACCTCAGAAGCAAAAGAGAAGCTAAAACAGCGTGGAAGGATTTTCATAAAGAGCAGAATTTGGTAGCACATTAAAGCAATTTTTTTTAGCAAAAATTCCATGCGAAAGTATAAGATGCTACCAGATTGTCCCTTTAAAACAAAGCTTTGTTCTTTTATTGAAGTCACTTGCTGAATAATAATTTATTGACGTTAATGCCCAATAAATAGATTTTTAAAAAGAAAATTATACAAAGTTGCTGCATCAACTTGTTGTTTTGGTAATAAAAATAGATGCTATTAACGATTTAGTATTCATTTATTTCGATTCTGATTGGATTTAATCATGTTTCTTGAATGCTGCTTTGTTTGGAATAGTCTTCAATTTATTATTTAAAAGTCTGACTTACTGAAATGCTACCAGGCATGGCATGCGCCATCAGAAAAACTGGGCAATGGATAAAGTTGTTCACAAATTTGTGGAATTCCTACATATTGTGGTCACTGACTCGGTTCTTAACACACAGGGGAAGACTGGTTAAGGTTAAGAAAGGTTAACACTAAAATAAGTATTTGGGACAGTTTGGATAGCAAGGTTGAGAATACTACTATAGAAAGATGTATTTAAGATGCCCTCTTTTGTACTAGTTTGTCACGATACAGGTAACATAAACTGAGTTTCATCTAAATAAATTTGGAGTGCTACCTCAACATTGTAATCCCTTTTTGGAAATAAGGTGTTCCATATGGAAAAGGTCTTCTGCTGTCATTCCTGACATTTATTCTCCACATGCAAGGAAAAAGATGCTTCATCAAAAGTGGTACAAAATTACGACTTCCAAATAATGAATTATAATATCTTCATTTTGTGGCCTATTGTTGCTAGTGAATAGGTGTTTAAGGTTGCAGAGGTGAAGCTGTCTCACTGGTAGAGTTTGCTGGGTCAGGAGCATCCTGTGCCTTAAGACATAGTTATGGTTCCTGGTGATGTCACCAGCGTGGCCCTTGGAGATGCCATGGATGATTTGATTATTATAGTCACCCTTGTGTATCCATGGATTCACCCATCCATGGCTTTAAAATGTTTTTAAAAAATAAATTCTAAAATTGAAATAATTGATTTTGCCATTTTCTATTAGGGACCAGGGATGTAGCCAAGGGGGGGTAGTTCTTGGGGTCCGGACCCCCCCCCCTTCCGTTAGATAAAATGAATGGTGTGTGCTGCTGTGTCGCTGTACCCATGCCCCATTATAATGGTGGCACTTAGTCTGGACCCCCCTTCCCAAAATCCTGGCTACATCCCTGTAGGGACCTCATTTTACTACTCCACTGTAGTAATTGTAGTAATGGCTGCCAGTTAGTTTCCAGGCACAGTTCAAAGTGCTAGTTATGACCTATAAAACCCTATATGGTTCAGGTCCAGGTTATTTGGCTGACCGTATCTCCCTGTATGAGCCAGCTTAGGCTCTGAGATCATCAGGAGAGATCCTTCTCTCAATGCCACCACCATCACAAACACAGGTGGCAGGGATGTGAGAGAGGGCCTTCTCGGTGGCTGCCCCTAGACTTTGGGATTCCCTTCCCAGGGAAGCCAGAATGGCCCCCTCCTTGTTGTCCTTTTTTTTTAGACAGGCGTTTAAAATGGAATTTTTTTAAAGTCCTGGTGGTGGTGTATTGTTTTACAGCGTATGGGTTTTTAAGTGATTTTATCTTTTTAAAATTGTATTCTATTTTTAAACAAATAGCCTTTTTAATATTATAATAATGTAATACCATTTTAATTGGCAATTTTGTTGGGTGTTTTTTTAAAAAATTGTACTGTGTTTTTTAGAGTGTAAGCCGCTTTGAGCCCCAGTCTTGGGAGGAAGGCAGGATTGAGATGATGATGATGATGATGATTGAGGGTATTTGAGCATCCATGAATTTTAGTATCCATGGGGTGGGGGTGGAACAAACCCAGCAGATACCAAGGGCCCACTCTATTTACTTTCTATATCCAGCATTTTCTCCAATTGGATTAAGGGCTGTGGATAGCATTCTTCTCTACTACTTATCCACACAACAAAGCTGTGAGCTAAAGCATGATGAGAGAGGATGGTTGGCCTAAAGCGGGTTTCACTCTAGACTTAAACCTGGATCTCCCATATTCCAATATAATGCTCAATCACTACTTGAGAGTTTTTCTTAAAACAAAATCTGTAATGTGAAAATAGCACAAGTTTTAAAACTAAATTTGCCATGAAGAGAAATTAATATTGCATTAAATATGGAGGAACTGTTTGTAAAAAACAAGAAGAAGGACTAGTGCTGGGGATGGTGCTAGCCAGTTCTTGAAGAAGTCCCTCCTCTGAAGCTGATCTTTGCAAAAACAGGATGGGGATGAGGAAAAATCACCTATAGCAAATGTAACTAGCTATGAATACACTTTCTTCTATCGCCCCACAGCTAAATCCCTAGGAACACCAAAGGGCAATCCAGAATCAGGCTGAAATAAAACCAACCTCCCGTTCTTTCCTCTCCCTGCCCCCCAAAAAGGAAAACTGGAAAACAATCAATCTAGAGGAAATTGGCATATTCCACCATTTGCTTCCCATATCTGACCCAGGTACCTTTTCTTCACCCTTTACACACTTGATGCAATAAAGCAATGTTTTTTGTTTCCAAAACAATACATGACATGAATGATGGGTTAGGGCTGTAACAGTGCCACCAAATGGTAATGTAAATTCCCATGAAATAGGTGTAAAAGATGCAGCCCTTTACATACAGAGAGAGAGATGTGGATTAAATGACGGTGTGGATTTGGGCATAGGGTTTGACCTTAGAGGAACTGGCATGACTAGGACAAGCTGTTCTGATATCCCATTGTATATTTGTTGTTGTATGTCTTCAAGACATTTTCGACTTATGGTGAGCTACAGTGAACCTATCATGGGGTTTCTGAGGCTGAAAGTGTGTGACAAGCCAAGGTCACCCGTGAGTTTCCATGTCTGAGCAGGGAATCAAATCCCGATCTCCAGAGTCCTAGCTCAATTCTCAAAACCACTGCGCCACACTGGCTGTCTAGTGTGTATTACAGAAGATGCACACATTCTATCTGTCCCTTATTTACACTTGGCCTTTTCCCTAAGGCCACCCTGCAGCTCCCTGACTTGAGCAACAGCCTTCAGCGGGAACTGGACTATATCTTGGTTTTCCTCTGCTGGGGTATCTCAATGCCTTGTTGAGGACTACTGGATCTGGCATGCTGCTGAGCAGTCCTGTTTGCAGCTCAGAAGAAGCCACCTTAGAAGAGAGTAGAAGCACCTCCACCATCCACCTCCTTGGCACTGATCTCACACAACATACAACACATGTGGAATAGTGGTGTCTCAGTGGTCTGCAGCCCAGGTTTCTATTCTGATCCTAACTCTTTGAAGTGGAGACTGAGCATGGGGAGGGGGTGTGGTGTTGTTGTAGGAGAGAAGGATTATGCTATGTGGACAAAGATGGGGTAGAGATGCCAGATGCAATGAAAACAGATGCAGTGGTCCCAGTGGAGGTGTTAAATGATTGCACAGGACTGGAGCCTCTCCAGCCACACGGGGCCCTTCACACTATACAACAATTGAGCTATTGCCATGATGCATCCTGTAGAATCCTATGATGTTTAGTTTAGGGAAGGGTTATTTTGAATTTCTGCCAGAGAGCAATAGGGCCTTCCTGACTACAAACCCCAGGATTCTACAGGATGTTGCCATGGCAGTTATAGGATCATAGTGCCATAAATGAGTAGTGTGGAGTTTTAGCAACAGAGGCCCTGAGGGTTGAGATGCTAATCTCAGTGACTTTGGCAGGGTCTGAAGGTCAGGGAATCCTACTGGTAGGTAGGCAAGCACAGAACTACTACTGAAGCTTGTGGAGGAGGTAATACCTGTCAGGATGTGCATTTAATTAGTGCTTTCCTGCCAGAAATGGATTTGACTTAAAGATGGGATGGATAGTTTTGCTTAATTGGGATTGTATAAATGCTGGGTTAGTTCTGTAGGGTTAATGTGTTTTAATAAGCTAAAAGAAACTGTGAGAAATGAGCCTTCCCACTCAAGCTTGTATGTGTGGGCTGATCCCACCTTGGCTACAAGCTGGCGGCTTGAGAAAGGGGTGGTGGTTGGGATGAGTTGAATGGTTTGCAAATGCAGTATAGAGTATGGTATGGAAAATCATAGCCTGTGATTTCCTTAATTTTTTTTTTTAATTACTGTGTCAGCGATTTGGAAGTGTTTACTCAGTACTTTAGGGCTTTTGACATTTAGTACAGATTATACTGTCCGTGTCTCTATTAGGAGACATATGGAAAATAGTGGCTTCTACTAGTAGTAGAACTTGTTAAAATTGTCGAACTTGTTAAAATGGTGCTAAGTGAAATAGCTGTGTGGTATATCTGAATTACCTCTTTCATGTTCAGAATTATATATTTCCACAAAGGGATATTAGTTTTAAAACCCCAGACAGAACTTGAGAGTTGGAAGAGATCCAGTCATCTAATCCAACCTCCCACCAATGTAAAAAATCTATAGCTAGGGTTCAATTCCCCAACTTGCCACAAAAACCCCATGAACCTTAGGCTCACCTAGTCAGAAATGACTTGAATGCACACAACAAAAAAGTGCATTAATGAATAACATTCTATTTTAGCATACAGTTTGTTTTTTTCCACAGTGTGGCACTGGCTTCACATTTCCTGAGCAAACACTACTGTATTGAATGTTAAAAACACAATATTTTCTCTCCGCAATGGCAGTCAATATTCCTTTTTTTAAAAAAATTGCATTATGAATATGATTGCAAAAATAGTATAAATAATTGCTTGAAAACAGTGTGACCTGAGCAGCATGAAGACCAATGTAGAGGGATGGAAGACACAAGGACTTTCCACATTTCTTTGCCATGACTGAAATAAATGTGTTCCCCCCATCTCTTGAGGCTCAACTTGTTGCATTGGGAAGATGATGAATTTCTATTCTGGGTATGCCTTGAGTAAGGTTCAATATGCCTTAATAATACCCTAGATGAGGTGCATGGGGCCTACTGTTTTCCTCTATGTTTACTCCAAGAATTAAAGCCTCCTCCTGTTTTCCCTCTTTTTTTGCCCCTCTCTGAATCTTAGCAGCAATGTCACAGACATTCCCCTACTACTTTCTAGTTCTTTTACAACGTATTTCTGATGGGCCACAGCAGTCCCTCTACTTTACATTGTACGGTGTCTTCAAGTCTTTCGACTTATGGTGACCCTAGGCAAAGCTATCACCAGGTTTTCTTGGCAAATTTCTTCAGAGAGAGGTTTGCCATTACCATCCTCCGAGGCTGAGAGAGTGTGATTTACCTGGGTCACCATTGGGTTTATGGCTGAGTGGGATTCAAACCCTGATCTCCAGAGTCATAGTCCAATGTCAAACCACTACATCAGGCTGGCACTCCCCTCTTACTAATATGTCCTAGTTTGATCTGACGCTGGTCACTGCTGCTTCAACCAAAAATACTCTGATCGTTTTGAGATGTATGTATACCACAATCCCTGAGAATTATAAAAGGCTGCCCCTACTCCCAGTCCTGGGAGAAGGGCATCTCATCATCATCATCACATCATCATCATCATCCCCTCTTTGGAGTTTGAACTCTATCATGAGCATCTACCATGTTTCATGATGAGTTACTGTATATAACTTTTTTTTTTTTTTTTTTTTGCTTCTAGCACCACCACTACCACCCTTTTTAATATGTTGACTTTAAATGTGGCAGTCCTACTTGTGACAATCAGAACATTGTCCAATGTTGAGGTGACCATTGGTATCCCCTACACACATGAATGCTAAAGACAGACCGACACATGTGAATGTACACCACACATGCACAGTTCACACACCAACTTATCATATTGCAGGATTTTACAATAGATTTTGGTGGTCACTCACGCTCTGATGGATCAGTGTGGGGAGAGGAAATACGTGGATCTATGTTTTTCTTTGTTCAAAAAATAAATAAAATGAAATGCCAAAAGTGAAACAGCCATTAAGGACTTCTGCTGCACAAACTATTTAACAGGATGTACAGCCTCCAAAACAGTTTTAGCCCCTGCAAGAAATTGAACATGGCAATGGAAAGTAATTTGTTTACTGAACAGGATGCTTTCATAGGTGTGGAGTTGCTGGAAAACCAGAGAAATGGGTTAAATCTCAAATGCTAGTTTTCCATCAAACAGGGCTTCTGGGGAATTCAGGACAGCTGAGCAAATATTAAACAGAAAGGAAATGGATGTTGTTTATAACACACACAGGCATGCGCAGCTAAAACCCTGCTATACCCAATTTTCTGAACGATTCTTTAAAGCTGACCAAGGCCTGTTACAGACTGCCAAAATAAAGCTGCTTCGGGTCTCTTTGGAGGTATGCTATTTTAAATGTGCCTGGGTCCAGAGTCCGGAGGTCGCGCCAAAGCCACCACCTCCATTCCTAAGGCCTGGAGTGCAGCTTTGGTGCAGCTCTGGATCTTAGGATGCATCGCATCATTTAAACAGCATACCTCCAAGAGGACCCGAAGCAGTTATTTGGCAGTCTGTAACAGATTCTTTTTTTTTTAAATGAAACAAATTTATGGTAAACATTAGTTCTGGAATATGCACTGACTTTCTGTACCCGCTGCTGCCATCATTGTTAGTGGCAAAAGTCAAATGTGCTACGTTCCATGAGTGAAAGAGAGGAATGTCAGGGTTCATGCTCCCAGTCTATAGCCCAAAGTGCATGCCCATGCCATGGAAAAAATGTTTAGACACCACTGGCAGAAATAGAACTACCATTGCTCCAACCAAGTGAACACCATGGCTTCATCAACACTGGGTTAGATTCAATGTTAGTCCTACCTAGAGTAAACCTATTAAAACCAATGGGTCTTAGGTTTGTTTCCATTGCCCTATTCTATGTAGGACTACAGTTAGTTGTAGCTTACTGATTACAATGCTAATATTTTTTAATGAAAAGGCTGTGTGGCTTTTTGTAAAGATAGGTTAGAGATAAATAAGCACCTAGGGCAGTGGTTCCCAACCTTCCTAATGCCGTGACCCTTTAATACAGTTCCTCATGTTGTGGTGACCCAAACCCATGAAATTATTTTCGTTGCTACTTCATAGCTGTAATTAAATAGGTGTTTTCCAATGGTCTTAGGCGACCCCCAAATGGATCCCGACCCACAGGTTGAGAACCACTGACTTAGGGAAAGCTGCTGTGACATGATCACCTACAGGAGGCAAACGTGAACAGCAGTTTTATTTCCTGTGCACGCTTGTACATCTCAGTTTCCAGTTACTCCACTCGAAGGATCCTTTCACACCACGCAGGGAAGATTATTATTATATTGGGCCTTTCCTCCTCCCCACACCCAGACCATAAGGCTGCTATGTGCACATTCTCACAGCACTGTGCTTCTGGAGGAAGCAGGGGACAAGTGATCTTGACTGCCAACTGCTTCCCAAGGACAGTGAATGTGAGTGAAGGTCCTGGCAGATGCAATCACTGCAAGAAAGATTGGGGGAGAGGAGCAAAATCACATGCACTCCCACTACGCACCTGCTTGAGAAATAGAACTGTAGCAGAAGGGACCAAGGCAGAAATGGAATAGCAACAAGAATGAGAGCCTATTGACAGGATTTGCCATCAATGAAAATGTGCAATGAATGGAATGGAAGGTGGCAGCAGGACAGACACATTGTCATGTGATAAGTACTGTCCAAAACTGCTTTTATTCAGTTAACGTTTTGCTTTTTAGCATCAAATGATAATCTTCAGTGAGAACACTATATTCCACCTTAACTGTGATGACTGAGTCTTGGAGAATCATGAGGTTTGTAGTTTGGTGAGGCACTAAAATTCTCTGGCTGAGAATTCTAAGCTCTCCTCCCTAAACTGCAAATCCCAGGTTTCCATAGGATGTGTTTATCACAGTTACAGTGGAATCACATAGCTGTGTAGTGTGAAACTAAATAGTACAGTTGCTCCTCCCAATCTGTAAGGATCCGTTCTGGGCCCACCCACCCCCCACAACCACAAAAATGGCGACTCACAAATATTCAAGTCCCATTGAAAATAATGGCCCCGCTCCCAGCCACACACTGCCATTTTGTTCCTCCCCGCTTGGCCCTCCTGCGAAGAGCAAGACTGCAGACTCCCAAGTCCGTGAACAGGGAAGGATATTTTCAGCTTTTAAAACAGAAATATCCTTTTGAACTAAATTGTTACCTTTTCCCAACATCTGCTCAACTTCTGGACAGTTATATGGCAGTCTGTGCTCCCCCCTGCTTAGTAATATGCATTAAATAAAGAGAGCCAGCATGGTATAATGGTTTAAGTGTTGGACTAGGACTCCAACAGATCCCCACTCAGCCATGGAAACACTGTGGGCAAATCACACTCTCTCAGCCTCATAGGAAAGCAGTGAATGAATAAATCTTGGCAAAAGAAGCCCTATGATAGGACTACCATAAGTTGGAGGTGACTCAAAGCGCACAATATCAAAAAGGATAAATAATAGTTATGAATATTATTGTTTAATACTAATAATTATATTGATATTAATAAATATTGGGTGTGATTCTAGATCAGCTACTTAATTACATAGCGAACTTAGTTGCAGAGTTCAGTACAATCAGCCCTCAGTATCCACAGATTCTTTATCCACTGGTTAAACCATCCATATCTTGAAAATATTAAGAAAAAATTCCAGAAAACAAGCCTTGCAGTTTTATATAAGGGACACCATTTTACCACACCATTGTCTTTAATGGGACTTGTTCGGTATTCATGTGGGTCCTGGAACCAATCCCCATTGGATATCAAGGGCCCACTGTAACATCTCTCAGCCCAACCTCCCTCCCCATCCTGACTTACTGGGCAGCAGCCATCAGGAGCAACAGAGGTCTGTTGATCAGGAAACTGCTCCCATGAGTAATCTCTGGTGCGACAATCAGAAGCACAATCCCTATTATAAACCCTTTCTACACCAGAGTTTGCTCATGGGAGGGGTGTGGAAACATCAGTTTGCTGTGTCCCAATTGACAGGAGAACAGAACTCCATCATTTGCAGTGGCTGCTACTAGGGTTGGGAGAATTTTATGATTTCTACGTATTTCCTAATACAGTCGGACCACTTTATCCACAGATTTTTTTTTTATCCATGGATTCAAACATCTACGGGTTGAAAATATTTTCTAAAATATATAAATTCTGAAAAGCAAAGTTGATTTTGCCATTTTATATAAGGGACACCATTTTACTTGCTGTTGTATTTAATGGGACTTGAGCATCCACGTATTTTGGTATCCACAGGGAGTCCTGGAACCAAATCCCAGCAGATGCCAAGGGCCCACTGCATGTAGATCACACCATTCAAACCAATCACAAATGCATAACTCTAGGATATGCATTCGTAACTACAGTCATTAATTCCAACGACTAGTTAGTGATTGGCCTTTTAGACATTTTGTGGAGCATTAAGATTCCTCCCCATAGAAATTGCATCTGGCAGGTCCAGTCCTCACGCCATGCCATTTCCTTAACTTAAATCGTCCCTCACCCCAACTCCTTAGTCATAGAGAGAAAAAGAGGACCGATAAGGCAAGGCAGATCAACAGGGAATTCCCAGTCGGTATTCATAGTATTGTTCATATAGGTAAAAGACTAAACTTATTCTTCTACTGCATCTGTGCTAAAGTCCACAAGGCAGCACTGATAAGGCTTGTGTCTGATTAGTTCCCAGGCCACACTTAAGTGAAAAATCAGGGCAAAAGTTCACAAACGACTTCACAAAAGACTTGTTCTATGTGACACAAGTTCCTCAGTCTATATGGCTCGAGGCTACAGAATTATAGCATTATAGCCTGCTTTAACTGCCATGGCTGCATCCTGTGGAATCCTGGGATTGACAGTTTAAGGAGGATGTTTCAGAATTCTCAGCCAGGGAGCTCTAGTGCTTCCTTGGTGACTTTGAAACTACAAACTAGTGATCCTACTTAGAAGATAGCCATTACTTTCCAAGTATGCTGAATCTAGGTTCTGGGTTAGGCTTAAACAAAGAGCTTGGAAAAGTTATTTTTTAAACTACAGCTTCCAACTGTGGCCATGCTGGTCTGTGGCTTCTAGCTGCAGTAGTCCAAAAAGTAACTTTTCCAAGTTTTCATCAGCATGAGAGTTGAGCCTAGGCTGTTGCTGTCTAACTAACAACATGTTGGTTTGATGCTAGATACCTCCAGTTGAGAATGTGGGTATAGCATTTTTAATATTGGGATACATTTAAATTTTCACTCCTCCCACCAGCAATCTTAAGAGATCCAAGATAAATTACAGTTGCTTATAGTAAATTTCAGCTCATAGAAGGAACTTGTTGCTACTGTATACCGAAAGCAAACATCCAGTTTTATCCCACTACATGTAAAGCTGTTTTGCAGAAGAAATAAACCAGGGACACTTACACAAACAGAGCAGATCTTTTTGGCCATCTGTCTACAAAATTCTGGGAAATGTAGTTCAAATAAGCAATTTTACCAAGCCCTGCAAAAGAGCCAGGAGGCAGTTATGGGATGATTACTGGCTGATAGGGAAAAGAGCAGAGTGTAAATAAATTGCTGACTTCCAGATTACTTATGTTAGTCATCACCTGTGGGCAGACATTGCTTAAGCAATAATTCCTCTGTGTAATCTGGATGTTTCGTCAGAGTGAGGCATGAAGAAAGTAATTTTAAAGTTGTCTTCTTGCATATGAGAGCCATTAGGGCTGAAGGGCGGGATATAAATACCTAAATAAATAAATAAATAAATAAATATCTGCAGTATGAACAGTGCAAAGTGCAAATTCCCTCCACAGACTTTCATAGGCTAGATATTTAAGACAAGTCACCAAGTAATTTTTAGATGCATTGGCACTGGACTGTCTCAAAATCTTGTGCTCCTTTGTCTCCTAAAGCAAGTTTTAAACTGTTTTACAGTGGACCTTGGGATCTGCTGGGGTTTGGTTCCAGTACCCCCCATGGATACCAAAACCCATGGATGCTCAAGTCCCATTAAATACAATGGCATAGTAAAATGGTGTCCATTCTATAAGGTTTGCTTTTTGGAATTATATATTCTTAAAATATTTTCAAGCCACAGATGGTGGACTCTGTTGATAAGCAATCCGTGGAGAGAGAGAGCCAACTGTATTTGTTGGATAAAATGATTTGGAGAACAGACCCATTTGAGGGTTGATGGTTGTACTGCTAGCTACTCTTTCTTGTAAAGAAGGATGCTTATGGTTGATACTTCCCACATGTCTGTTGTTGCTGTTCTTAATGTTGTTGTGTGCTTTCAAGTCAGTTCCGATTTATGGCAACCCTATCATGGGGTTTTCTTGGAAAGATTTGTTCGAAGGGGGTTTGTCAATGCCTTCTCCTGAGGCTGAGAGAATGTGACTTGCCCAAAGTCACCCAGTGAATTTCATGGCTGAGCTGGGAACTGAGCCCAGGTCTCCAGAGTCTAAGTCCAACACTCGAATCACTATGCCACTTGTTCCTTTGTATCTTGATTCTGGAATGCATATACAGTGCCTTTCTTGGGAATGACTCAGAAACATGCATACAAGATCAATGGTTGGGAAAGGGTTTGAACTATACCTCCCAGAATCCACATACCTAGCATGGCCAATTACTATGCTCCCTAGGACATTCTGGAAGTTTTAGGCCAAAAATAATTTGTAAGACACAGGTTTATACAACCAGGCCCATACCTTAGTAAGGAATGTCAGAGGACGGCTTGAATCTCCATGAAGATATAATAAAGAGGCAAGATATAGCATAGCTGGTAGAAACACATTACATAATTATAAAGCTATAATCCATGGCAACACTCTATAGAATCCTGGGATCTGTAGTTTAAAGAGTTTAGAATGCTCAGCCAGAGAGCTCCTCTAGTGATTCTTTATGATTCATGCATCGCAGTTAAAGCAGAAACAGACACTATAATTGTTAAATATGGTGCGGGACAGATCGCCCCAAAAAGGTGGCCTGCTGGCAGCCTAATTCCCTTCAGAGGGAAGCTGCAGCCGCCAAACCATGTGGCTGCCCTCTGGAGGGAAAAAACAGGCATCATGAACACGTCAATGGCGCACTCATGATGTAAGTGACACGCGGCACCATGTGGGCACCAGGTGGTGCTTACATCACAGTAGGAACACTAATGTACACGGGACGCTGCCATTGTTGCCGCGTGGTCCCTAACCCTAAAATCGACGCCAGCACGGCGCAAAAGGGCGGTCTGTCCCCTGCCTATGAAAGAGTCCATAGTGCTCCATTTCAAATTCATTATTTTTGCATACAGCTAAAGACTCAGTGTGGTATAATGGTTTGAACTTTAGACTTTGACACTGGGAGACCAGGGATTGAATCCTGGCTCAGCCAAGGAAATCCCCTGGGTGACCTTTGGCAAGTCGCACTCTCTCAGCCTCAAAGGATGGTAATAGAACCCCGCATGAAGAAACTTGCAAAGAAAACCCCATGATAGGGTCATCATAAATTGGAAACGAAGGCACACAACAACAGCAAAGACTTGTAAAATAGCCAAATGCATGAGGGGTTTTGCAGCTCAAATCCAGAGTCACTGCAGGTCCAGCCATTCATATTCACATTATAACATAATGTATTATCAGACGTGATTGCTTTCTATGGGGAGTCGTTGTGAGGCAGATCCACAGTCAATTCAAAGTGATTCCTCATTTTTGTGAATTCGGTAACAAGCAAATTCAAAAAAATTATTTCCAAGCTCACTTCAGTTTCAGTTCGAATTGATCTGGTGTGGAAGATCACCCCGATCTCACCCCCAGTGACCCCCTGCGACCTGTTCCATCACCCCCTGCCTCCTCCTTCTCCCCGATCTCTCCCCCTCTGGCACCCTGCCACCTGCCCCATCATCCCCTGCCTCCTTCTTCTCCCTGATCTCGCTCCCTCTGGCATCCTGCCACCTGCCCCATCATCCCCTGCCTCCTTCTTCTCCCTGATCTCACCCCCTCTGGCATCCTGCCGCCTGTCCCATCATCCTCTGCCTCCTCCTTTACCCCGATGAAGGATGACCACTAAGGAGGGGTCAGGGAAGGATGACAGCATCCAGAGCCCCACTGAGCATGCACAAGGGTGCCAATTCAAATCGCTGAATCTCTCTGGTGTGGTAATACAATGTGCACTCGCTCCGCTTTGCCCAAGTAGAGACCACAGTTTCGTTCCTCAGGTATAATAATACATCACGTGAATTGCCTTGGATCCGAAGTGACTCTGCTTCGGAAGGGCTTCGAATTGGAGTTCTTTTCTTCCACTTTTCCTCAGAGTTCTTTTCTCAAAGATCTTTCTCAAAGATCTCTAAAACAGATCCCCAGAATGTTCCTCCCAGAGATCATGTGAATGTAATTGTAGCTGCTGCTTTTCAGTTAGGAAGGAAAAAAATTCAGTCCCAGTGAATCGTTTGTTTGTGTTCATAAAAACAGCTAAACAGCTACCCTATCTCTAGCTACACATTTTTTAAACAGAAATAGTGTATAATTAACTCTGTGTTGTTTTTTTTTAGAAGGACATGTTCCTCTTCTGCAGGTTAAAGCTGAATTGCCACATTTCTACATCACAGGGAAAGGTGAGTCAAACACATGAAACCATGGACTTTTGCTTATATGCAGCATTTCCTTTTTAGATTTCGACTACACAGTTATCATATAGTCTTCCCAAAACTGGTGCCTTCCAGTTGTGCTGGACTACAATTCCCATACTTCTAACCCACCAGGACCAATGGGAATTGTAGTCAAGCACATCTAAAGGGTAGCTGGATGGGGAAGGCAGGATAACCTATGGCATAAAAAAGCATGTGGTGAGTTTTTACCTCCTCCAATTAAGCTGTTTGCAAAGAACTTCTCTGAGAGAATAGTTAACACATAGTAACTGCTGTTTAACATTTGCAAACACAGTTATCCTCTTAAAATAGATTTTAAAGCTTTCATTCAATGTCAGTGCTCCTAGTAAGGTGAGGCTTTTGTCGTTGCCTTTTTAAAGACACATAACCCCTTCCTCCAGGTTAATATTTTCAGGAAGGAACAGAATCAAAAAAACTGTTCCTGATCTGGGGCAGACTGCTCAGGTGAAAGATTTCATGCTCCACAAAGAAAGCAGTGAAGAGTGTAGCAGAGGTAATTTAACCATTGCTACTGGAGCGCAGGGACATAGCTAGGATTTTAGGAAGGGGGGGGGGGGTCCAGACTAAGTGCCACCATTATAATGGGGCTTGGGTGCGGTGGCGCAGCAGCACACACCATTCATTTTTGTAATGGAAGGGGGGGGCCGGACCCCAAGAACCCCCCCCCCCTTGGCTACATCCCTGTGGAGCGTATGAATCAATCTTAAAGTTACTCCCTTAAACAAGAGATGTATGTTGCAAGACCCTGAGGACAGTGGTATTTATGCTCCAAATTAATTTTCCTTGCTAACTGACCAACATATGGAAGAAAAGCGAAGCAGTCTGATACTTGATCTGGTGCAAGTGCAATTTTTGAAATTGGTGGCTACTTCAAACCGTTTTGTTGTTATTGTTCTGGAAGTGGGCATCACTAATTGGAATGTTTGCCATTGTACATTTTTGCGATGAAGAAAAACTGCTTTACTAGGTCAGGCTGACAATGTAGCTCCTGCAACCGTCTGTTTCCACCGGTAGACAGCCAAAGGCTTCCAGATTGCTGATGAGAAGTGCACCGAGGCATAACATTTCCATGGTTGTCCAAAGCACTTGATACTCAGTGGTGTCCTACCATTTTACCAGCGTCTGGTATCTCCACCTCTCAGTATGGCAACTACATTTAGTAAGTGGTAGTTATATACTTAATGAACTTGTCTAAGCATCCTAAAAAGTCATTTACACTGGTGGCAAACAAATTCCATTTAATTTTTCACTATATGGTGGGCCTTTGGTATCTGCTGGAGTTTGGTTCCAGGTCCTTCCAATGGATACCAAAATATGTGGATGCTCAAGTTCCATTAAATACAATGGCTTAGTAAAATTGTGTCCCTGATATAAAATGCTTAGACAATGCATTTAACACGTCTATATGATGACATGTCTCAGTATAAAGCTATTCATTTGAAAAGTATTTGATAATTATAGCTCTTTCCTAGAGTGGGGGTGGAGTGTGTTTATTCCTGCTGTGAAAGTTTTGATGATCTTGTATTACCTTCTTTAGTCAGTAGAGATGGTTTTCTTGTTTCTGCCTTGTAGGAGCGTTACTAGACCTGAAAAAAATTATTTTAGAATTAATGGTTTAAAATGAAATGTGTGTCCTTCCCATTTGTGCCTCAATTGGGATGTTGGTGCCACTTAACAGCCTAAGACACACAAACATGTGCATGCGTGCACACACACATGTAAGTAATTACTGAAACAGACAACCCAAAATCACCAGATTGCGACTGTTATGGCACCGCACACCATGGCACTGCAACAACCCCACACCACACCCCCAACCTGGCAGTTTTTGGAGCTCCAGTCACATGTGTCTAAATGCCATGCCGCCAGAGTGCCAAAACTTGCCATGTGTGGGCAGCAGGGCAGCTTCATAATGTGTTCCTGACATCTTGGGAGCATACGTCGTGCGTATGCCATGCTCCCAAGCTGCTGGGAAGATGCCGCATTTTGCCATTCTGTTGTCTCAGTAAGTTTAATATTGTAACTCCAAGTCATAATATAAAATCTCGGAAAGACATACTGTATATACTTGTGTATATGTCTAGAAATTTTAAATCTGAGTCGACTTATCCACAGGTCAATGTAAGTATTCTACTTTAACTCTTAAAGTTAAAGGACCCATCCCTTTCTCCAGGTAGAGTGGCAAAAAGGGAGAGTTTAGTCTGTCCTAGGAGAACCTAAAAGTATCCCTGACCCATCCGTTCTCTCAGCCATGGCACTACTTTTGGCCTTTTTGAATGCCTGGGTGTGAAAATGGTGGTAGGTAGTTTCTTCCCCATCTATCCAGCCTCTAGGGTGAGTACAAACATTTATCTCTGCTAGCATTTGGTAAGTTCTTTGGCACAGTTTCCTTTGTTTCATCCTTTATATCCTTTGTTACATGCCGATGCCCCTAAGTTTTACCATCTTATCCACGGGTCATATCAAAATCCATAATTTGGTCCCAAAAACCTGTCCTTGACTTATACATGAGGTCAACTTATAGTTGAGTATATATGGTAGTTCCATTCATCGTTTCAAAAGACACACGTGTCCTTTGGTTTTCCTATTTAGAGTGATTGTATACTCAACTATAAGTTGACCTCATGCACAAGTCGAGGACAGGTTTTGGGGCCAAAATTATGGATCTTGATATGACTTGTGGATATAAGTTGAGGGTAAATGTTAGGGGCATGTAACAAAGGATCTAAAGGATGAAGCAAAGGAAAGCAATGCCAAAGAACTTACAAAATCTGAGCAGGCATAACTGTTTTTGTTCACCCTAAAAGCTGGATGGATGAGAAAGCAGAAGAGTGCCTTGGATAGATTACACTCTTTTCTTTCTATCAGGGATGGCTCCTTTTTTAATATAAGAGTTAAGGTATAGTACTTACATTGACCCATGGATAAATTGACTCATGTTATTTGGGTCAATTTTTGGACCCAAATTTCTAGACTTATACATGAGTATATACAGTAACAGTCCCTACTCCTTTTGTGCCATTATTTTTAGATTGTAATCCTGAAGGCAGGGAACTGTCAAATTAACAATTTGTAAGCTGTTCTGAAAGCATTTCTAAAGAGCAGAGCATAAATACAACAAATAAATAAAACTTCTTATTCCTGAGCTGAGAGTCAGCATGGTGCAGTGGTCTGAGTGTTTTGTCTATGAATCTGGAGACCAGGGTTCAAATCCCTGCTTGGCCATTGAAACCCACTGGGGGACCTTGAGCAAGTCACATGCTCTCAGCCTCAGAAGAAGGCAATGGCAAACCCCCTGTGAACAAATCTTGCCAAGAAAACCCTGTGATTGAGTCACATTGGGGTTGCCATAAATCAGAAAAGGCTTGAAGGCACACAGCAACAACAAATTTCTGTGCTACCTTCTATTCTGAGGACAAACTAGATGCAACATGAATTGCTTTAATGCAATTAACACACACATTAAAAAGTGTAAATAGCAGCTTTGGGAGAGCGGGAAGCATCGTAAGGACTGCAGTGGTGCGGAGCGCATGTTTAACCTTTCCACTACACTATGAACCTGGTCAGAACCTCTTTCCTCCTGCTTCTGGTATTTTCTTCATTATTCCATTAGTCACAGAATGCTGGGACCTGCCATGTGTGTTTGTGTTCATAGAGAAAATAAAGAATATCTCACTTCTCCCCATTGGTGTTTACTGACATTGGCCCTATCACTTTTTTCCCATGGTGTTTGCCACTGGCCAGATCTTTACTTTCTTAAGATCTGAGAGAAGGGAAAGGGTTAGGGTTCACCTCTTTAGAAATGATCCCTTCACTTCCTGGTCTCATAACAGCACCGTTGGCTGAGTCAGAAAGGTAAGCCACACCTGTGACTTTGGGCAGAAAGGGCTTGTAAGCCGAGACAGCTGCCGGACTGTATCTGATCTGAACACTCTTCTCCTGTCCTCAGTGTTAATGTTTTATTTTCCAAAACATGAATTTTGTTTAATACAAAAGATACGACAACTCAGCTTTGGTATAAGTGCAGCCAAGTCCTCCGTTGCTTTGTTTTCTCTGAGCTCTTTGTTTACTTTGTCAGTCCTTGCAGGAAGTCTAAGAGCTAAAAGTAGGTGCAGTCACTGGGAGTGTAATTGCCATGTGGAGTGCCTGCATTCCTGCTGTGTCTCTTGGGTGGAGATAGATTTTTGTCTCCTCTTTGTACACTGATGTGCTTCTTGCTGGAGAGGTGGCACAGAGAAAGTGACTTGCTCTTGCCCTCCTCTTCTCTCCCTCCAGTTCATCCTCCTTTTTCTTCTGCTTCTGCTTCTTCTTCCTCCTCCTGGCACAAGGTTTTTCCTTCTTGACTAGTGTGAGAAGCCTCATCTGCAGCCATGCTGAAGCAGATCTTGTCGGACATGTATGTGGATCCAGAGCTGCTGGCAGAGCTCAGTGAAGAGCAGAAGCAAATCTTGTTCTTCAAGATGAGGCAGGAGCAGATCAAGAGATGGAAGGAAAGAGAAGCTGTGGCCATGGCACCAAAACCAGCACGAAAGAAAGGTCAGTGTATGAGCCCAGGAGGAAACCAAAATCATCTAGCCCAAAGGCGTCAGAAGGAAAAAGTGCTTTTTATGTTATTATTCATATAACTTGGAGAGATCATTGTTTCAGACTAAAGCTCTCAGAACACCCGCTGTCCAGGTAGCATGGCCATGGACCATGCTGACTGGGGGATTCTGGAAGTTGCAGTGCAAAAAGTAACTTTTTTGAGCTCTAAGTATTAAGATATATACTGTACATGCCATGATCAGGTGACTTACAAAGCAGTGCAGTGCAGTATCGTGTGATGATGCTATTATTGGGAGCACAATCATCCAGTATCGTTGGGTATTTTCCTCTTGCTGACTTAAATGATACTTAACTCTACGGTATATCTTTTATAGCACTAATCCAAACATATGGCTAGACGGACAATTCATTCCTGCTATATTGCCTAAACGGGAGGGGCACAAATAGATTGTGAGAGATTGCTTCATTTGGAGCCAGTTTATTGCAGGTCAGATCTGAGGCAAACACTTTGCATCCCGTATGTCTCTCAGCCACTAAATGAATAGTGGCTAAGAGTCATAGCTGTGTGTGATGCAAATTACTCAGCTAAGATGACTAAGGGCACATCCACACTGATAGAAAGTCTCAGATTTTGTTCCTATTTTTGATTGTATACTGGGTTAAAATAAAGCAACCTGGGGAGCTGGTATAAAATGTCTCTGATAGTATTAGGAGCTAACAGAAAATATTTGGGATAAACAAAACATCTATGGATCTCCAATTAATTAAGTTTATGGACAACTGATTATTCAACCATAATGGTTGAAGCCATGTTAATCTAATTCCAGTAGCTTCCTCATAATCTTGTTTCTTGCACTTGTTTTACTGAAAACTTCTTGGCATGATTTGGGACATATTTTACAAATGAAACACCATCTTATACAATTTTGGAAAATCCAGCAGAAACAGAGTTCTACTTTTGTTGCATTCCACAACTTTATTGGGGTGTTGTTTTTCCATTACAGAAAATATGCATACTTGTTTGTGCTCAGGATAAATAATGTATACCCTCCAACATTTCACAGATGAAAATCTGGGACATATGTGGTCAAGCATCATCAGAGTGTGGTCACGATGGCAAAAGTTATTAATGAAAACGAACTGACAAGCTAGGAGAGCCTGTGTTTGCTTTTGCCTGAACCTACCGGGAAAGGCAAGACGTCTCCTCTTCCCTCCTCTCCTCTTCTCTCCTCTCTATCTTTCTGAGTCAACTGAGCACAAACCATCTTTGCATTTCAATCTCAATTTCCATCAGTTCAAGTAAGCCGAGGATGAATGCAGAAAGGGGGAAGAGGAAAGAGAAACTGGGACATTTTAAAAAACAGTTTAGAAAGTGGGGTGACATTAAACCAGGACCTTCTCTGCCAAATTGGGATAGTTGGAGGGTATGATAATGCAGTCATAAGCCTGTCCATCATAAAGTGTTGTTGCAAAGTGCTGCCCAGCAATAAGCCCAATGGCATGGGGGGGGGGGGGGGGGGGGGAGTGAAACAGGTAACAGTCACTGCTTCCCAAAGGATCTCCCCCCCCCAGAAAAACAACTCAATTTCTTTTCCCATTGAAACAAATTTACTGTGAATTACTAAGAAGCTAGAATTCAAAGATATAGATGTGTTAGTCCGTAGAATCAGTACGTAGAAGGATCTTGTAGCACCGTTGAGGCTAAATGAAAAAAAGAAGTTGGCAGTATGAACGGTAGCATTTAAGTGCGTTCCTTGAAAACACTTAAGAGTTAATATTTAGTGACGTGTGGCTCAGTGGGAGGATAAAAGAGAGGCCTCAGGGTTTTTTTAAAAAATTAATTTAATTTTTAAATTAAAAAATGATTAATTTTGTTACTCTTTAAAAAAAATCACATTTGCCAAATGTTCACCTTAACCACATGAAACTATGTGCATATAAATATATTTGGGCTGTTTGCATGATATTGTAATTTAAAGGTAGCATTTTCATTTTACTAGTTGTTTATGTCACAACCATTACCATTACAGAAAATACGATTTATGAGTAACATTAGTACAAAAAACATTACTAAGGATTCTGAATAGTGTGGCACAGGTAGAGGCCATGGGGTGTGTGTGTGTGTGTGACACCATGAGTTACTGCTCCAGGTGATGCTAACCCTACTGACACCACTGAGTTCCGGGAAGCGCATTTGGAATTCTCACCCAAAGACCTCTAATGTCTCACCAAACTACAAACTCCAGGATTCCACAGGATGGAGCCATGGCAGTTAAAGTGGAACCATAGTGCTATAATTGTGTTGTGTGAAAGATATGAATTGCCTCTCTGGGGAGTTTCCAAGAGAGGAAATTCAATCTCTTTTCTGGCCAAAATATAGGTGGGGTAGCAATTCTGTAGGTGTCAAAGACTACAAAAACATCCTTGGAGGGCTGCATGTAGCCTGAAAGCCAATTTTTGCCTAGCCCTGTCCCTTCTCCTGTATGTTTTTCTGACACAATTCAAGCAATGGACTTTATCAAATGGAGGCAAACTGGGAAAATTCCATGCAGAAATGGGATTTTAAAAGTAAAAAAGAAAGGGTTTCGTCAACTTTGCGTTTGGGTTAATGTTGTGTTATTTCTCACTGATGCAAATGTTGTCTGAAAAACTACCCGCTTTTGCGGTTTATTTCTAATTTCTGTTTGGGTTAACCCTGAATGTCGTGTGAAAAACAACCCGCTTTTGCAGGTTTTTTCCACTTTAAATCAAGTTTCTGCAAGAGATTCGTTCTATGTGATAAACTCCAATTACCCATAGGGCAGACTTCAAGGAGTAGTACTTGCCACATACAGGTCTAGTTACGTGGGAGAATGTTAGCTTCCTGCCCAACTATTGCTCTTGCTCTGTAAACTATGTACAGAATTACACTTGACTGTCTATACTTTGGGAGCAGTACAGGATTTTTTAAATTAATATTCCAGGGGTTTTGTAAAAGAACACTTTTTAAAGCACCCTTTACTTCACTTTTTAAGACTGTGGGAAGGAAACACTCATTTAAACTAGTTCTAAGTGGAAAAACATGTTAGAGTTTTTAATTGATGTATATGTGTGTTATAATTTTTTTTTAAATTTACACACCATTGTACACTTATTTCAAGAATTTAAAAGAAACCCAAAAATATTTTAGCACAAATTAAAACAGTGACTTTTGAAAATCGTGCAGAGCCAAAGAGCACAGACTGCAATGGTAAAAGTAAAAGCATGTTGAAGTGTAGTAAAGAAAGTGCAAAGGGCCTTGATGCCTGCTTCCTGAGCTGCATCCACACTGCAGAAATAATCTTATTTAATGTCGCTTTAACTGCCCTGGTTCAGTGCTATAGAATTTGGAAACTGTAGTTTGTTGTCACCCCAGAGTGGAGATGGTCTTTTCACAGTAGACAGTTAGTGTGGAAGCACTAACAAAATGGTGTCAATCTCATGTGTGGTTGAGTGGTAAAGTCAGAAAATGGTTGGAAGTATGGGAGGAGAAACCAGGCAATAGGCCTCCTGTGTACTTGCAACTTCTAGTTCCAACCAGCTTGTTCCATGGAGTCATTCAAATATGTTCAGAACCCAGAAGTAGTTTTGAAAAAAGTAACAAATTATGTAACTCATTGTGAGCCCTTCAAAGTAATTAATTACTATTAGTGTTGCAATTCTATATTAACTCATTATTATGCTTGCTGTGTTATTCATTACCTTTTTGATTCATTGTTTTTCTTTTTAAAGCAGCATCTAAAAGATTTTACAAATGGTCCACATACATGTGGGGGGAATGTCTCACGCAATACCTCCCCAAAATAATTCTTGCCCAAATCTTCATCCTCACTCCCAAACAATATGTTATAGTTAATATTGCTCATAACACATTATTTCTCAAGATCTGGTTCTGATTGTAGCTACTGGCTGAAAACTTGGTAGTTCAGCAAACCCAAGAGGGCATTAAACTTCATTTGCAAAAGAGCATAATATGACACTTGCAAAAGAGCATAATATGACATGGAGGTCTAACAGTGGATTTTTTAAAAAAGCTAAATCCCATTGGACACAGCTATACTTTGGACATGCCTAATGGAACTCTTTGTCATTGCATGTTGGTTGTTTTCGGCCTTAATCATAGTGATGATTCACATAGCTTTGGAGGTAAAACTTGAGATACTGATGCCACTGGAGTTTGGGGGTGATGCATGCTGAATGGCTGCCTGAATGCTCAGGAACAGCTTAATTAGGTGTTAATCCTGAACACCATGCCTTGCTTGCTTCAACTAGTATACAACACCGCATATAAGATTGGTGTAAATGTTATAAAAGACATATGATACGAAAAGACTATAGGTTTCTATATCTGCAGGCCTCTAAAAGATTGACTGAAGAAGGAAATTATGAACTGCAGCCTCATTATGTGTTCTTGAGACACACCGATATTATGTGTAACTCGTGGTTCTGCACTAAATTCATTAGGATTTTGCAGTTTGTGCTCATAATCTGGAGTACCTCAGTTTATTCTATGGTTCTCATCATGAAGTTAGGATGAGCTCCAGATCTAAGCAGAGTTTGAAAAGTTACCTTTTAAGATAACTCCCACAATCCTCCAGCCAACATGGTCTATTCACTTTTGCAAGCTCCTTAATCATTGACTTCAAACTGGGTTTAGGCAGCTGGATATGTTCAGCCTAGGGAAGAGAAGGTTAAGAAGTGGCATGATAGGCATGTTTACGTATTTGAAAGGATGTCATATTGAGGATGGAGCAAGCTTGTTTTCTGCTGCTCCAGAGTCTAGGACATAGAGTAATGGATTCAAACTATAGGACAACATTAGGAAGAACTTGCTGATGATGAGAGCTCCTCTACAGTGGAATATGCTTCCTCACAAAGTGTGGGGGGGTCTCCTTATTGGAGATTTTTAAACAGAAGCTTGATGGCCATCTGTTGGGATTGCTTTGATTGTGTGTTCCTGCATGGCAAGGGGCTGGATTGGATGACCCTTGTGGTCCCTTCCAACTCTGTGGAGATTATCACACAGGAACAGGATGAGGATGGGATTGCTCCCCTGTCTTTATCCTGTCTTTGACTGCGATCCCACGATAGGCTTTCAGAACACAGTGCTATTGTCCCGCCACTGAAGAGGCATTGCATCAACGCGACCTCCCTTTAATGCAAAATGCCAGGCAATGCCACTTCAATAACGAGACAGTTATGGGATCTGTGCAACGTCATTTGAAAGTCTTTTGTGCAATTGCGGTCAATCGTTCTTTCCGGACGGTATAATGTCCTGATTAGCGTGACGTTGTACAAAAATCTTTTCGCGATCATGCTATGAGAATGAAAAAAGAACGGGACAAGGATGTGTTGTCCCCTATCTGATAATCTCCCATGATTCTCTTCCCAACTTAATTCCCCCTCCCTCCCTTTCTTTCTTTTTCTTTTTTGCAGCCCATGGGAAATCTGTGCAGTGGAAGCTTGGGGCCGATGGCGATGTCTGGGTGTGGATAATGGGTGAGCACTCACTGGATAAGCCATATGACCTGCTCTGCAGTGAAATTCTTGCTGAAAGAGTGAGACAGCAGTCACTTCAGGAAGCAGAAGCAATAAGGTTGGTATAGTTTTTTAAAACTTTTGAAATAATAACCAAAAAAGCTGGTTCTTCCAGTCTGGTTGGTTGGTTGTTGTTTTTTTCCTGGCAATCAAAAGGGCTCTCTTTGGGCCAGGTACTGACTAGTACTGACTAAATTAGGAACTTCTCAGTGCAGATAAAAAGATAATTCAAATCCTTTTTGTTTTTGTTTGTTTTTCCATAAACATAACTTGTTGGTGGGTGTATTGTCTCCAGTGCCAAATTAAGTTCCCTGACTGCTCAAAATACTCGTAGGAATAGAAGGGAAATACTTTTAGAAACAAGATCAGTGGCGTTACACTGTGTGTGCGTCGCTTTTTGCTGCAAAGCCTTTATTTCTGCTGTGAAAACTCAGACTGCTCTCCTTGTGTGTTTTCTACTGTAAACATGGAAAGTACATCGCTTGTTTCTTTCTCCTTTCTAAGATAGCTGCTGCTTTTTAGGTTGGCAAACGCCTTGGAATATAGGAAACAGCACTTTGTTTATTACAAACTCCTGAAACACAGAGCCACATGTCACAGTTGGAAGGAAGTATATCATAGCAACTTAACATAAGCACTTTGACTTGATTGCTGGTACAAACCCAAGATTGCCATGGTCTCTGAAAAGTTTATGTAGACCCATGTGCTCCTACAAGCATGTGCCCCAAACTGAGAGGTAGCTAGTCTGCTAATAGGGTTGCCACATTTTTCTGACCCCATGTGTACTCACATGGCTAGTACATGTGAGGCAGACTTATATAAAGCCATCTCAGTCTTGGAAGAAGAAGGGCTTTTCGTGAGCATTCCAAGCTTCTATGAGATCTGAGATTTTGTAGGAGCTCAAAACTCCTGTAAGAGGCTCTCCCCTTGCATGATTTGATGCAGGTTTTATATGGGCCTCTTGGAGAACTGAGCAAATGGGCTGGGGACACATTCTCAACAGATACACCTCCATCTGAAGCCAATTGGTTGTGAGTGCTGCTGTGCCTTAGAGATTTCACCTCAACATTAGGAAGAACTTCCTGACAGTCAGGGCTGTTCAACAGTGGAACAAACTCCCTCGGAGTGTCGTGGAGTCTCCTTCCTTGGAGGTCTTCAGACAAAGGCTGGATGGCCATCTGTTGGGGATGGTTTGATTTAGATTTCCTGCATGGCAGGGGGTTGGACTGGATGGCCCTTGAGGTCTCTTCCAACTCTATAATTCTATGATTCTATGTGAAGAGCGGGCACCAGCCACACTCTCACCAGAGCATTTGGTATGCACCAAAATGGCCTCAGACAGCGCTCCCTCTGTTGCAAACATGGCCAACAATTGCTCGTCCTGCTCAGCTACACAGTCAACTGAGAAAGTAGCACTTGAGGCATGATTTTGGGTGGCACTACCTTATTCGCCAGAGAGGAGGACGATGAGCATCCAGACTTGCAAAGTCTGATACATAAGGCCATTGGGCTGTGCCTGGTCCCCATTTTCAACAAGCAAAGAATACAGAAATTGGGCATCCCATACAGTCCCAGTAAGGGATTGGGTTTCAAACCCCCAAATACAGGACCAAAAGGGGGGGCATCTGGGAAGACTACCTGCTAGTAGTGAAGCCTTCTGGGTTTGTCCATTAAAGGCAAACATACTGATCCACTGGTCCCTATTCAGCTGCTATCTTTGGTAGGCTACTAGTTTCATATTATCTTTGGAGCAATTCT